>NW_025534515.1:0-188225 GCF_020615455.1 Coregonus clupeaformis | reverse complement strand
CAGTGGGGGAAAAAAAAGTATTTAGTCAGCCACCAATTGTGCAAGTTCTCCCACTTAAAAAGATGAGAGAGTCCTGTAATTTTCATCATAGGTAAACGTCAACTATGACAGACAAATTGAGAAAAAAAATTCTCCAGAAAATCACATTGTAGGATTTTTAATGAATTTATTTGCAAATTATGGTGGAGAATAAGTATTTGGTCACCTACAAACAAGCAAGATTTCTGTCTCTCACAGACCTGTAACTTCTTCTTTAAGAGGCTCCTCTGTCCTCCACTCGTTACCTGTATTAATGGCACCTGTTTGAACTTGTTATCAGTATAAAAGACACCTGTCCACAACCTCAAACAGTCACACTCCAAACTCCACTATGGCCAAGACCAAAGAGCTGTCAAAGGACACCAGAAACAAAATTGTAGACCTGCAACAGGCTGGGAAGACTGAATCTGCAATAGGTAAGCAGCTTGGTTTGAAGAAATCAACTGTGGGAGCAATTATTAGGAAATGGAAGACATACAAGACCACTGATAATCTCCCCTCGATCTGGGGCTCCACGCAAGATCTCACCCCGTGGGGTCAAAATGATCACAAGAACGGTGAGCAAAAATCCCAGAACCACACGGGGGGACCTAGTGAATGACCTGCAGAGAGCTGGGACCAAAGTAACAAAGCCTACCATCAGTAACACACTACGCCGCCAGGGACTCAAATCCTGCAGTGCCAGACGTGTCCCCCTGCTTAAGCCAGTACATGTCCAGGCCCATCTGAAGTTTGCTAGAGTGCATTTGGATGATCCAGAAGAGGATTGGGAGAATGTCATATGGTCAGATGAAACCAAAATAGAACTTTTTGGTAAAAATTCAACTCGTCGTGTTTGGAGGACAAAGAATGCTGAGTTGCATCCAAAGAACACCATACCTACTGTGAAGCATGGGGGTGGAAACATCATGCTTTGGGGCTGTTTTTCTGCAAAGGGACCAGGACGACTGATCCGTGTAAAGGAAAGAATGAATGGGGCCATGTATCGTGAGATTTTGAGTGAAAACCTCCTTCCATCAGCAAGGGCATTGAAGATGAAACGTGGCTGGGTCTTTCAGCATGACAATGATCCCAAACACACCGCCCGGGCAACGAAGGAGTGGCTTCGTAAGAAGCATTTCAAGGTCCTGGAGTGGCAGTATTGAGAAACTTTTGTTATTGACCAAATACTTATTTTCCACCATAATTTGCAAATAAATTCATAAAAAATCCTACAATGTGATTATCTGGATTTTTTCTCCTCAGTTTGTCTGTCATAGTTGACGTGTACCTATGATGAAAATTACAGGCCTCTCTCATCTTTTTAAGTGGGAGAACTTGCACAATTGGTGGCTGACTAAATACTTTTTTTCCCCACTGTATGTAGTATACAATATATTAGTATGGGTATTCAAACACAGCCTTGGTATGTGAGTATATTGATAAAATGTACGTTTGTTTTGACGGCAGGTTTGAAACCTGTTATCAAAATGGGAAGACTTGAAAGCCGATTCTGGGGTTGAATAATCCTTGTGAGAATCAAGGACAGTGGATATTAGGTAACATGTTAAAATTGGCAGTATATATGGGCGAGAGCACGAATGATAGTTACAAATAGTCAAACTTTGTATCCCGCCGCATTTAAACAATCGCTGAAGGGTATACGTTTGAGGGTTTTGTGTTGATACAATATTTGGTGAATTTGTTATTGGCATCAAAAGACAAAGAAACTGATATGCCAGACATCACCACATTAGTAAACTATTTGGTAGAGGGGGGTCACAATGCATCATGTGGGAAAGTCCAACCAGCGAAACAAGAGATAACATATTTGGGGGTTTTGAAGTCACGAAACACATTACACGTGATCGAGTAGGAACAATACGACTCAGGAAAACCATAGGGGTTTTAATCTCATGAGACACTTTATTCAGTTTTATTCTAAACTAGATTAGAGTATTGATAAAAGGGAGGAGGGGTCACAAGTATTTTGTTGAGGGCTTTCTGAGTTAAAGGAAACAGAGATGTAGACTAGTGAAGGTAACAAAGGAATGTTATTCTTACTTCATTGTAAAGTAAGAATTTTGAATTTGATTGTTTGAAAATTTACACTTTCTCTTCCAGGAGAATAGGGATAGTCATTTTCTCTCTCTTTGAAATGTTTCCCGAGACTATTGACTTGATAGAGTGGTTAGTGAAATTAAGTAGAAAGGTATCCGGATTCGGACGTAAAGGGAGATACCAAATTAAATAAAGCATGGCCGTTTTTGTTTGTTTTTACCCTACATTATGAATATTTGTTAGTGTTTTTAATACCATGTCTGATTTATTGTGAGTGGTCTTTCATTTGGTTTTAGTGGGGTTTTCACGGGTTAGACAGACTGCACCTTAAAGGGGCACACACAGAAGTTTTATTTTCTGAGTTTTAATTGAACACGTGAATTATTTTGATAAGACATGCACTGAAGAAACTTACTGTAACTCTTGGATACGAAATGTATGAAATGTTTGACTGTTTTAAATAATTATAATAATATAGAAATAAATACTTATTTGAAGAGTTTGACTGACCTCCAACCTGACTTTCTAGTGTGGTTTGATCACCCTCACTAGAAAGCAGAGAGATGGTGGGTGATGATTTAAAGGTCATATGTAATACTGATTTGAAGGTCGTTTGTAATACTCATACTTACGGAGAAGTTTATAATTAATAGTTATATGTGTGATTCGGACCACGAGAAGGATGCTGTCTCTAGTCTATTTTTCTATTCCTTGAATTACCTTGTGTAAAAAAAATATTTATGGAGTTATTAAGGGCAGTAATTCTAATTTGATTTGCAGTGTTTTGTTTTTACAAATTAATCACGTTGTGAGTCATGTGTCAAAATGGGGGAATTACCAGTACTTGGAGGGTTTTGGATTGAAGTTTACAAACCTCAAGTGATATGTAGGAGTGTATCGAGTGATATATGAAGTAGTGTATTGTTGTGTTGTTTTGTTTAATATAAATCTCACCAGATTGAGTTTGCTGGAGGATCGAGATTTCTCCCTAAGAATTAGCCCTCTAATTCCCTGACCCTGGGACTCTGCGGTGAAGTCGACATTATTATAAGGGAGTATAAACTAATTTGGAAAATGGTTTCAACAGAATGTGTTGTTATTTTCTCGTTGACATTTTGTCTTAGAAATTTGTATTGAGAATATTGGTAAAAGTGATAATTTGTCATACAGTTACTGCTTGTCTGGAGTTCCTGAATCAGAAATTACCTGAACTAAACTGTTGTTCTGATCTGTTCTGATCTGTGACTACAGATGGTATCTATATGCATGGAAGGGACAATTTGACCAAATGGTGTGGACCTCAAAACCCCCTCTAACCAGCTGAAGAAATGGTATTCAATACGGCCCTGTCATGTACCACTTCTACCGAGAGACCTGAGTTCGAGCCAGCAACCTGTACACAGCATCCAGTCGAAGCTATCAACTGCCTTTTCTCTCATGCTTTTTCTCTCAGGAGTGCAACATGAGTCCACGTGGAGTAAGCATGGAGAGAGATCCGTTCCAAAACTTCTCTCATGTTACTGGTATACTAGTTGGCAAATGGACAAGACATAATGGGTGGTAAAGGTGGGGGCGGCTCAGGTGAGGGACATTATCATGGGCCATCCACTTTGAACTGTGAAGCTATCTGAAGAAGACAATGAAGAGATGCCAGAAGATTAAGTGCCGGGAAAGGGGTTGGTCAACTGTGCTCGTAATTGATTTAGATTGTGGAGGGCTGCACACTTCTAAATGTATTGTAATTTAGGCTAAGAATACATTGAGATACTGATCTGTAATTATAATCATGATGAGAAAGGTAATGCTAGAATTATAAGTTGAAAATATTGTATATTAATATATATGTACATTCTGCCAGTGTCGATGTGTGCTAAATTGAGGGTTTTAACTTTGAGTGATAGAACCAATGTGAATCACTGAAGAATGTCATTCTAAATTTGGGTTGGATAATTAATTGGGTTAATTATGATTTGGAAACTGACTGATTGATTTGAGTAAGTTGTTAGTATGTTAATAACTATATGAGTGAAGCAATGAATGTATTATGGATTGGTTGTTTTGATTGTTGTTATGCTGATTGTGACATGTGTAAAGAAGTTGTGTACTAAAGATGTTGACCCAATTCTCAGCATGCCCTGGTGAATGGAGATGGTGAATGCTGATCCTGAGAATGAAACTGATCATAATCTATTTGACCTATATCCATTACCAAATTAAAATTTTTATGATAATGTTAATACTCTGGAATTTTAGCAGGTTTATGCTTACGGAACATAGAGTCCATGGGCGTTGCCTTATAAATAGTGGAATCATGATGCTTGTCCTGGGTCATGTTCATTAGGCACTAAACAGAAGAAATGTTACTTAAACCTGGAGTCACTACCTGGATTTGTCCAACAAGTTTCTACAGATGGTGCTATAGGGATGGAAATAGTTATTTCTACCATGCTGACCAATGGCAGTATGCTCAGTATCAACATGATGATTTGTTTCGTACTGTTAATGATGAAGATTTTTTAGTAAATTATTGAATAACCAAAGTTAAATCACAGACGTGAAGAATATATATTGAGGATTCTCTGTTGCTAGGCAAGAACTTGAATGGTTCCTTTCACTGGGCTTGTGTATGTGTGAAATGGGGATCTGACCTAGGGTCGAATTGCTCGCTCTTACCTAATCCATGGCAGTCCTACCTTATCAGAGACTGAAACCAGACTGTTGCCTAATGCATCTTTTCTCAAACAATGTGCGGCGCCAGAGTTTAACAGAGTTTAGACTAGTCATGAGTAATTACAGCATGACGGGAGGGAAGAAGAAGAGTGGGTTTGTGTACGTTTGAGAGATTGAGTGTGGACCTGTCATGTCCAACAATCAATCTTCAGGTCAAGCCAGGGTGAGCCGGGGTTGAACAGAGTTTAAAACTGAACATGATTGTTTTTGCATGACAGGGGTGTGATTTATTGTAATAATATTGTTTCTAAACTGAATCACATTCAAATGTAGCCCTATCATAGACTAAGGCAGTGGGCGGAGCGGTAGAGAGCGGGAAACTGAAGATAATGGTAGGAGAACCTAAGAGGGAGGGGCTTTGAGCTGGGATGTGTGTGAATGGGACTATATAGACGGAGAGCGGAGAGGGAGAGGGAAGCTACTCTGCAGACCAGCTCGGCTTTGTTGAATTGTAATAAAGTAAATCTTGATTCTACAAAAACTCTGGAAGAACTTTGATTTTAAATAAAGTATAGTGATTCTTTTCCACAACATTAAAACTTGTAATTTTCTCTTAAATTGAGAGAAATCTCAAAATGGGGGAATGTGAGAGAAAAATTAGGTATTTACCTGATTTGTTTGATATTAATAGTTAAATGATATACTTAACAAATAGTAAGACATTTCTGTTCTACCAATGCTGTGTTTTTATGGTCTCCACTCTAACTCTCTGCAGCTAATCTGGGCGTATGGTCACTAGAGCTAGCTTGAGCTGACAATTGAACTCCCCTATACTTAAAATAATGAGAAAATACAGAGGGTTATCAAAGAACACAGGCAATCTAGTCTGTGTGCCTGCATTCATGCATTATTAAGTGCCTATAGTGGCAGTGTTCTTTGGCTTCTGTGCACTTATTTTATTTGATGAAGTGGCTTTTATCTGGAAGTAATAATACGAGTTCATTTGAGTGCACGACTTCAGCTCCGCCTCACAATGGAGCTGTCTGGTTGGATCTGATTACAATCACACACTAATGACCACAGCCAGCCATTGTACTTTTACAAAGTCCCCACAGTACTGCTAATCATTAAGACATATCGGCTATTTTCAGCCTGATTATAAGCATGATCATCTCAGGGCATCTCACTAGATGTCCTCGGGGTGCCTCAGTCAGGAACTAAAGTTGTGCCACGCTGCAGGAACACAACAAGGGCCAAGCCACAGTAGGAAGTCTGGGGAATCTTTGAATTCAAAGTGCAAAGCGGAGTTAATTAGCTGGTGTCTAAATGTACTGTGTTTCCCACTGTGCTGGTGCAATGGGGAGGATGAAGGATGATGATGCTGTGCCAGTCTGTCACACAGAGCCAGTCACACAGACAGAGCTGAGCTGGATCTGAGGAGATGAGATGAGACTGCTGGGAGCTCTACGGCCCAGGGGGCCTGCCTGACCACACCATGATTGGAGGCCTCCAGAGCCCTCTGCCTGCCTGCCTTCCTTCCTGCCTGCCTTCCGCTGTACAGTAGAGCTTCTCTGTACGCTGGCAGACTTTTCTTTCTTTTTCCTCCTCTCATCTTTTTCAGGACGTGAGTTGTTTTTCAAACTTCTGGAAATGACTGAACATGTTTTGGATCTTCCTTCTTCATTCCTTTGTTTCCCTTTTTTTAAATGATGGGAGTTGTACAGTTTATTATACAGTTATTGTACAGTTTATTATACAGTTGTTGTACAGTTTCTTCTTTATATGTACAGTGCCTTCAGAAAGTATTCATACCCCTTTATTTATTTCACATTTTGTTGTGTTAGAGCCTGAATTCAAAATGGATTAAATTGATGTTTTCCCTTCTCACGCATCTACACACATAACACCATAATGACAAATTGAAAACATGTTGTTTAAACATTTTTGCAAATGTATTGAAAATGGGATGCATAAATATCTCATTTATATAAGTATTCACACCCCTGAGTCAATACTTTATAGAAGCATCTTTGGCAGTGATTACAGCTGTGACTCTTTCTGGGTAAGTCTCTAAGAGCTTTCCACACCTCGATTGTGCAACATTTCTCCATAGTTTTTTTCAAAATTCTCCAAGCTTTGTCAAATTGGTTGTTGATCATATAGACAACCATTTTCAGGTTTTGCCATACATTTTCAAATAGATTTAAGTCAACTGTAAAACTCCTGAATTTATTTAGTCTTGCCATAACAAAGGGATTGAATACTTATTGACTCGTCATCTCAGCTTTTCATTTTCAATTAATTAGTAAACATTTCAGAAAACACAACTCCACTTTGAGATTATGGGGTATTGTGTGTAGGCAAGTGACACAAAATCGCAATATGAATCCATTTTAAATTCAGGCTGTAACACAACAAAATGTGGAAAAAGTCAAGGGGTGGAAATACTTTCTTAAGGTACTATATAGGTTTTCTTTTTTATCAGTCCATGGTTAATTGCAGAACAGTGATCTCATGTACATGCTGGAGACATAAGCAATTTCAAGAATGAGGAAAAATAGATTAATCTTGACAGGAATCTGTCAGCTAAGACAAGGGCAATCCAGCCAACTTCCTGTGGCAATTTAGACAAAAAACATCTCCAGGGTCAGAGAAGGAGAGAGAAGGGGGGAGAGGGCGAAAGAGAGCGAGGGAGAGACAGAGACAGAGATACAGAGAGAAAAACAGAGAGCTAAAGAGAGATACTCCCAGTCAGGGAGTGAGCAGAGATAAGAGGTCAGACCTAGGGCTGTTGCGGTGACGTATTACCGGCGGTCACGAGTCATGAAGGCAGTCAAATTCCACGTGACCATTTAGTCACAATAATCAGGCTTCTCCAAGCTCTGATGCTGCTGATGGTCATTAGTAGCCAACCAAACTTGCTAACTGCCTGGTACTCAGCACTCTATTGTCCTTCTAATCACTCTGACATCAATGCAAATGTTATCGAAAAATCTAATCAAACACTTCATGTGCTCATGTTGCGCAACATTTCTATAGGCTATGCAATTGCGCGAGAAAAGAGAGTGATGGCCTCTATTAAAAAGAGGAGAATCCCATCAGCTTTCTATAGGCTAGGCCTACTATATTTATTTCTCAACTTTCCTAATATTAAGCACATTGCTTATCTTTACAACTGGAGTATAGCCTACCTGGCTGGCATGACAATGAACTAAGGGAAAAGCGGTCCTTCATTCGCTATATAAGTGCTCTCCCTGTTTCGAGAGAGGTGCATGATAATGGTCCATTCTAAATCAAAACAAATTTCACACATATATTATTTAGTATATACAGTATAAAGACAAGATTAAATCAAGAATAGTCTGATGGGTGACAATATTAGCCTATCAATTGTGAATGATATATTATCATCCAGCGTAAGGCAATAGACAAATACTTTTTTTTGGCTGCTTTTTCGAATCATAGTCACACACCTCATGTAGCCTAGCCCATAGGCCTATATGTTTTGATAAGGTTTGTATCACAACTAAAGTGGCAAAATAACTTCTTAAAATTAAGCACAATAATCAGCTTTACAAGGGGTGTAGAGCCTAACTGGCTTACATAAGCAGCGCGTGAGTTTCAAGTTTGGGGATGATAATTTTCACCGTAGAAATGCACCATTATAGTAAAAGCATGACATGCATAATCGTATTTGCGGTCACTTTTGATAATGGTGTTTTCCCGCTAATGGAACACTCGTGCTAATAGACTACTGCCGTGAGCGCATTGCTGTGCTTATAATGAGAAGAAATAGCCTAATAGTTTATCAACATTTTAAGCTAAACGTTCTGATCTGTTGCGTCAGCCACATTGCGTAAAACATATTTTCTGATGCTAGTGGTTGTATTAATTTGGGATCTATCACATCCCACAACTGTCCCAGACTATGTTTGGAGTATTTATTTCTCGCACAGAATAGGTCAACTTTTGTACTATAGGGGATAGTAGATTGACATAGGCTAGTGCTTTTGCTGTTCGTTAGGCCTGCTCATCTTGTTGGCTGACGAAAAGTAAATGTGGGCAGTTCTTCCAATATCTTCAATATGCACCACAGAATTGGATAAGGAAGTGCATTACGGCCACACAAAGGGGATGCTGCCGTGGAATTCGAGGCATTATCAAGTGCTTGTCAAATTGTGAATGAAAGACTGATGAAGTGTGTAGAGCCTGCGCAAAAAATAAAGTAGAGCTCCTTTCAAGCGACTTTTTCCAAATCATCATTAGAGTCGCATCATGCAGCCTTACAATGTATTAAAAATCTAAACATATAGCCCAATGTTTGTAGAACAACTAAAGTTACATTAATAACTCTAAATTAAGCACATAGGAGTACCTATTTCTTTGTTAACCGCTCAAAGAATAGCACGTGCGCACTCCCTCAAATCGTTTGGAGAAAATATCCTTTCTATTTTATTCAGCTTTGTTCAATTGTATTCTTCATACTATAAAATAATATAGAATAATGCCACAGAATTCTAAGCAAATCTTGTCTGCTACTAAATTAAGTAGTGTAGCCCACAGCCATTTGGCATAGCCAGATCAGGACCTAACATAAGGACAACTCAGAGTATGCTATTCTGTTCTTCTGAAATAGACTACATTTTCTTCATATCATGCTTCTTTAGACCTGTCTAAAATAAATAATGGATTTATTGTGAAGGTGTAGGCTATATTGCATGGATTTATTATACTTTTTTCAATGTAAATGTTCCAAAGGTCTGCATCAGTGGCTTGTAGGCTATGTGTGGAAGCCAGGAGATGCAAAATGTGTTTATGTTAATTAACGGTCAATTACCGTGAGACCGACAGTTATTTGCTTGACAATCACCAGCTGACGAAATTTCGTGACTGCCACAGCCCTAGTCAGACCTCTCCATCCATCTACTGTATCTATAATACCTTTCTCAGATAACACCCTGGGCAGTGAGGAGAATGGCCGTCAGCCCACTGACCACTGTGGTCGCTATGGTGACATACCAGCATCAACCCTCTACTGACACTGACAGAGCCACACTCAAACCCAATGACCAGTTTCCGACATAAGTGGAAATAACTGTGAGGTAGTTTCCAGTAACCATTTGATCACCCATGGGATTGTAAATCAGGAGCTTGAACTACAGTTAGAGGTGCATTTGTTTGAGCAGAGTAGCCTTGGTGTCGCCTTGAGATGGGGCAGGGGAGCTTTATGCTGGTGCATTTCTACTGTGATATACTCCAGTGTTTTACCAAAAAGCCTCAGACTTGTGTTTTACATTTACATTTACATTTTAGTCATTTAGCAGACGCTCTTATCCAGAGCGACTTACAGGACCTTGGCATCAAGATCACATAGCTGACAGCAAGGTCATATAGCTGGCAGCAAGGTCACATAGCTGACAGCAAGGTCATATAGCTGACAGCAAGGTCATATAGCTGACAGCAAGGTCACATAGCTGACAGCAAGGTCACATAGCTGGAAGCAAGGTCACATAGCTGACAGCAAGGTCATATAGCTGACAGCAAGGTCACATAGCTAACAGAAAGGTCACATAGCTGGAAGCAAGGTCACAAAGCTGACAGCAAGGTCACATAGCTGACAGCAAGGTTATCATCTGTCAGAACTCATCCACTAAGAGACTACAGAGGAGGGACTGAGGGGAGAGAGACACAGATACTGCACCAATTAGATTAATCACACTACCTTAAAATGGCAGACATTCTCTGAAGGCTGCCATGCACAAGCTATGTGCGGGTGTTCTTGGTTACATGCTATTGCTGTAACATGTGTTACTCGCCATGCATGTCTGTTTTCTGCTTTCCCACCACCACCACCCCAGCCTCCACCTGTTTGGACTCTGCTTTTGTTTCAATCAGGGTGATTGGTATAGCATATCTTGTTCACCGCCTATATCTAACATGATGTATGCTCTGGCAGTGAGCTACCCCGAAGGACCAGAGCCTAACGCCAAGGCTAATGTATTGCATGTATTGTAATCTTCCTGTCTCAACTGTTTACGCACGCACTCCCACCCACACACACTCCCACTTACCCACACTCCCACACCTGAATAGAAAGTTATTTATCAGAGGTGTATGGTTTTAATCTTGGAGAGATAAGCTCCAATCAGGAGGAAATTGAAATCTAAAAGTGAAATGTCACAGGAAGACAGCAGTAGACCTATCCAGTGTGTACAGTAATAACTGAGGTCAAAGGGCACCTACCCTCTGCTCCTGAGTGGCAACAAAGGTCTGAAAGCCCGGGGCAACACCAAAGCCCAGCTCGTGGACGAACGGGGGCTCTGCCTGGCTGTGGATCTGCACCCGCACTCCTGCCTCGAACGCTGTCTCCTCTGTGGGGAAAACACACACACAGGGAGATTAACAGTTACTATCACACACACACACACACACAATGCTCACACACGACAGACATGAAAGTACCTAATATACACACAATTGCATGAACAAAGTAAAAGACAGTGAAATTCCTTTATGAATCACCTTTAGTAGATGAATGGTGAGCTTGTGAATGAGAGCCATATGCTTCCCTGCCTGCCTTCTTCCTCTATATGGATACGTTCAGTAGAAAGACGGCCCATTTGCCTCGGCTCAACATCAAACAGAGGAGCAGGAGTAGAAATTCCACTGGCTGTCTCTTAACTACACACATGAAAGAGCTGTTACCCAGCCAGTCACAAGCATGCATGCACACACACACACACACACACACACACACACACACACACACACACACACACACACACACACACACACACACACACACACACACACACACACACACACACACACACACACACACACAGCAATACTTGCAAGGACACAGGCAGGCAGACATACTCCAAAGCATAGAGACCCTCTTCCAGACAAACATCATCCAGACACTCTCACACACTCCCCACAGGCAGACGTGTTAACACACGCACACACACACACACACACACCGAGAGGTTGGATGAAAAGAGGCTTTATTAAAATCAATAACTTTCTCTCTGCAGTCTTCTCGTCCGGCAGCCATGTTCCTGTGCGTTCAATCAAGCTGCCCATCCTCCTCCAAGCCTGACAGGCAGCAGCTTCAATCAGGCTGCTGGACTGGAACAGTGAAAGCAGTGAAAGACAGAACGGAGGGAGCACAGCACCCAGGGTTTGTCAGCCTCTTTAAAAGGGATGTTTCCTCCAGCATCTTCACAAGGTCCTTTGCTGTTGTTCTGGGATTGATTTGCACTTTTCGCACCAAAGTACATTCATCTCTAGGAGACAGAGCGCGTCTCCTTCCTAAGCGGTATGACGGCTGCGTGGTCCCATGGTGTTTATACTTGCATATTATTGTTTGTACAGATGAACATGGTACCTTCAGGCGTTAGGAAATTGCTCCCAAGGATGAACCAGACTTGTGGAGGTCTACAATTCTTTTTCTGAGGTCTTGGCTGATTTCTTTTGATTTTCCCATAATGTCAAGCAAAGAGGCACTGAGTTTGAAGGTAGGCCTTGAAATACATCCAAAGGTACACCTCCAATTGACTCAAATGATGTCAATTAGCCTATCAGTGTCACGCCCTGACTCAGGGGACGCTTATATGTTGAGTCAGGGTGTGTATATTCCTTGTTGTGCTTGTTCTATGTTATAGGATCTAGTAGGTCTAGATCTATGTTGGCCGGTGTGGTTCCCAATCAGAGGCAGCTGTCGCTCGTTGTCTCTGATTGGGGTTCAATACTTGGCACTAGTGGGTTGTGGGATCTTGTTCCGTATAAGGTATGTTGTTTGTGTCAACCTTGGACTTCACGTTTCGTTTCGTTTATTGTTTTGTCGAGTGTTTATTAAGTTTAAATAAACATGTATGCATATCACGCTGCGCCTTGGTCCGTCCCGTCTATGAACGAACATGACAGAAGATCCCACCAAACAAGGACCAAGCAGCGTGCCCAGAAGGAGCAAACGCCGGGGATTCAACGGGAGCTAACTTTAGTAGATGTCCTCCTCGGTTGGGGGAGAATTACTGAGGAGGAGGCCGTCCGTTATCGGGAGGCGATGAAGGTTGATGCCCAGGTAGGAGAGGAGAAACGGCGGCAACCGTGCCGACGACGGAGACCCAAGAGGCAACCCCAAGAATTTTTTTTGGGTGGGGCACACAGGGTGGATGACGAGGCAGCAGGAGGCAGTGGAAGGACGAATCTGCAGGTTAGGAGAGGAAGCCACCATGTTAAGGGGGCTATTGGTTCAGAGGGAGCAGGAGTTTTTCGGTCAGAGGGAGGCGCTATAGGAGGCTAAAAGGGAGAAGGAATGTGTAGAGGCACGGCGAGAGGAGCTGGTTAGGCAGCAGAAGGAGTGGGGGTTAATAAAGGAACCCAGTCCCGCTCCTCGCACCAAGCAAGTGGTGCGTGTTGCCAGTCCGGTCCGGCCCGTTCCTGCTCCCCGCACTAAGCCAGTGGTGCATGTTCCCAGTACGGCCCGACCCGTTCCTGCTCCTCGCACCAAGCCAGTGGTGCGCGTCGCCAGCCCGGCCCGGCCTGTTCCTGCTCCTCGCACCAAGCCAGTGGTGCGCGTCGCCAGTCCGGCCCGGCCTGTTCCTGCTCCTCGCACCAAGCCAGTGGTGCGCGTCGCCAGCCCGGCCCGGCCTGTTCCTGCTCCTCGCACCAAGCCAGTGGTGCGCGCGTCGCCGCCCGGCCCGGCCTGTTCCTGCTCCTCGCACCAAGCCAGTGGTGCGCGTCGCCAGCCCAGCCCGGCCTGTTCCTGCTCCTCGCACCAAGCCAGTGGTGCGCGTCGCCAGCCCGGCCCGGCCTGTTCCTGCTCCTCGCACCAAGCCAGTGGTGCGCGTCGCCAGCCCGGCCCGGCCTGTTCCTGCTCCTCGCACCAAGCCAGTGGTGCGCGTCGCCAGCCCGGCCCGGCCTGTTCCTGCTCCTCACACCAGACCAGTGGTGCGTTTGTCCAGTCCGGCACGGCCCGTGCCCGTTCAGCTGCTCCACTCCGGAGCCAGAGCAGTCCGCTCCACCGGTGCCTGATCCAGTTCCGGTCAGCTGTTCCACTCCGGAGCCAGAGCAGTCCGCTCCGCCGGTGCCTGATCCAGCTCCGGTCAGCTGCTCCACTCCGGAGCCAGAGCAGTCCGCTCCACCGGTGCCTGATCCAGCTCCGGTCAGCTGCGCCACTCCGGAGCCAGAGTAGTCCGTTCCACCGGGGTCTAGTCCAGCTCCGGTCAACGGCTCCACTTCGGAGCCAGAGCAGTCCGCTCCACTGGTGCCTGATCCAGCTCCGGTCAGCGGCTCCACTCCGGAGCCAGAGCAGTCTGCTCCACCGGTGCCCAGTCCAGCTCCGGTCAGCGGCTCCAGTCCAGACCATGACGTCAGCCCCTCTCCAGGTTCGGGGTCTCCCACACCAGGGTCCAGACTGGGCCTGGCGTATCGTGGGAGGAAGGAGAGGGGAAGCAACGCGCCGAGGTCTAGACCAGACCAGGGGCGCAACAGGGAGGCAAAGAGTGAGAGGTCGTCACGCCCTGAGCCGGATCTGCCTCCAAGGCGGAATGCCCACCCGGCCCCTACCCTGTTATCTTTATGTTGTGCGGTCGGAGTCCGCACCTTTGGGGGGGTACTGTCACGCCCTGACTCAGGGGACGCTTATATGTTGAGTCAGGGTGTGTATATTCCTTGTTGTGCTTGTTCTATGTTATAGGATCTAGTAGGTCTAGATCTATGTTGGCCGGTGTGGTTCCCAATCAGAGGCAGCTGTCGCTCGTTGTCTCTGATTGGGGACCATACTTAGGCAGCCTATTGGCACTAGTGGGTTGTGGGATCTTGTTCCGTATAAGGTATGTTGTTTGTGTCAACCTTGGACTTCACGTTTCGTTTCGTTTATTGTTTTGTCGAGTGTTTATTAAGTTTAAATAAACATGTATGCATATCACGCTGCACCTTGTTCCGTCCCGTCTATGAACGAACGTGACAATCAGAAGCTTCTAAAGCCATGACATCATTTTCTGGAATTTTCCAAGCTGTTTAAAGGCACAGTCAACTTAGTGTATGTAAACTTCTGACCCACTGGAATTGTGATACAGTGAATTATAAGTGATAAACTTGGATTAGCAAACACAACGTGCCATTGGAACACAGGACTGATGGTTGCTGATAATGGGCCTCTGTCCGCCTATGTAGATATTCCACTAAAAATCAGCCGTTTCCAGATACAATAGCCATTTACAACATTAACAATGTCTACACTGTATTTCGGATCAATTTGATGTTATTTTAATGGACAAAGAAAATCATTTTCTTTCGAAAACAAGGACATTTCTAAGTGACCCCAAACTTTTGAACGGTAGTGTATATATATTTATAAATGGTGTGTATAGACAGTATGGACAGTATATGAATAGAAAAGGTGTGTACAGCAGTAGTTATATAGGATGAGCCTTTACTAGAATACAGTATATACATATGAATTGGGT
This sequence comes from Coregonus clupeaformis, assembly GCF_020615455.1. NCBI lineage: Eukaryota > Metazoa > Chordata > Actinopteri > Salmoniformes > Salmonidae > Coregonus > Coregonus clupeaformis. Next base: position 173,001 of record NW_025534515.1, on the reverse strand, counting down.
ATAACAGTATGTAAACATTATTAAAGAGACCATTGTTCAATGACTATGTACATAGGGCAGCAGTCTCTAAGGTGCAGGGTAGAGTACCGGGAGGTAGCCGGCTAGTGACTGTGTCTAAGGTTCAGGGCAGGGTACTAGGTGGAGGCCGGCTAGTGATGACTGATGTCTGATGGCCTGGTGATAGAAGCTGTTTTTCAGTCTCTCGTCCCAGCTTTGATGCACCTGTACTGTCTCCGCCTTCTAGATGGTAGCGGAGTGAACAGGCCATGGCTCGGGGGGCTGAGGTCCTTGATGATCTTCTTGGCCTTCCTGTGACACCGGGTGCTGTAGATGTCCTGGAGGTCAGACAGTGTGACCGCACCACCTCTGGAGAGCCCTGCGGTTGTGGGCGGTGCAGTTGCCATACCAGGAGGTGATACAGCCCGACAGAATACTCTCGATGGTGCATCTGTAGAAGTCTGTGAGGGTCTAAGGGGCCAAGCTTAATTTCTTTAGCCTCTTGAGGTTGAGAGGTGCTGTTGCGCCTTCTTCACCACACTGTCGCTGTGGAGAGACCATTTCAGGTCCTAAGTGAAGTGCATGCTGAGGAACTTGAAGCTTTTGACCCTCTCCACTGCGGCCCGTCGATGTAGAAGGGGGCGTGTTGGATGGATGGGTAATCATGTTGGTGTCATGTACATTATGAGGAAATGTATATTATTTTTGAAATACTTATTTAGATGGAAGAGACTGGAGGGCAGGGGTTATGTGAGCATCAACATACACTGCTATGTGAGTTTACTGTACAGTCCATCACTATCACAACAAATCACCATCACCAGATTTGATCTGAATGAGATGGATAGATAGAAAGTGTGATAACCCCTGAAGGTTAGATTGAATTAATCATAATCTATACCACCATCATCATTTTTATCACCAAAGTATCCATAGATAATGTATTTGGGTGGGACTTCCCAAATAAATAACTGTGGTATTTCATTTGCCTTCCTCTCAGGGCGTGTCAGCTGTGATTCCATCTCCGGCTGAAATGAGAAATCACGGAGCAGAGGGGAATAAGAGAATCAGTCATGGCAGAGAAAGAAAATGGGCTGTGAGTGTGAGTGTGTGAGTGAGTGAGTGAGTGAGTGAGTGAGTGAGTGAGTGAGAGAGAGAGAGAGAGAGAGAGAGAGAGAGAGAGAGAGAGAGAGAGAGAGAGAGAGAGAGAGAGAGAGAGAGAGAAAGAGAGCGAGAGATTGTGTGTATGTGTGTGTGTCCACAAATGTGTGTATGAAATCAAATAAGCACAGTCATATCTAATCTTGTGTGGGCCCCTGCTGCCGGGGGTTCACGTCTCCCACATAGCCCGGGGTCAACCTTGTTTCTGCTGTTCCCTCACTTACATTCCCTCCCTCCACCCCTCACACACCTCCCACACAGCCAGAGGGTTTGCCAATTGCCATACACCACAGCTCCCGAACACCACCACCTCTGCCCAGCCAATCTGCCATGCTGTAGCGTATCTGATCCAGCCACTTCTGTTTGATCAGGCAGCAAGTTTGACACTACACTGTCCTCCCTCTAGAAATACACCTGCTGTTCCATGTTGCATGTGATGAGTATCATTGATCATTTGGACATTCATGTAAACAGGGGTCAATGTTTATTGTCTCCAAGAAACACTAAAAAGGGATTAGAGGAGTATTTTCCACTCCAGTGTGGATCATACCCGCTGTTTGACCTGTTGTTGAATAAACAACCTCATGTTGTTTTCAGGAGTCCTCACAGCACCATGAGTCTGTTCAGAAGCCTGAGAGTACTGAATTAATAAGACAGAGCAGAGAGAGAAGGGCTCTTTATGCTGCCCTAAGTACTCAAAAATGTGTTATGTTCTGTTTGATGTTCCACTCTTCTCTTTTTTCTAACATGGTGGATATCTGAGATGATGATGGCAGGTTGTTAGAGGGAGAGAGGATACAGAGAGAGAGAGAGAGAGAGAGAGAGAGAGAGAGAGAGAGAGAGAGAGAGAGAGAGAGAGAGAGAGAGAGAGAGAGAGAGAGAGAGAGAGAAAGAGAGAGAGAGAGAGAGAGAGAGAGAGAGAGAGAGAGAGAGAGAGAGAGAGAGAGAGAGAGAGAGAGAGAGAGAGAGAGAGAGAAAGAGAGAGAGAGAGAGAGAGAGAGAGAGAGAGAGAGAGAGAGAGAGAGAGAGAGAGAGAGAACAGAGGGAGGACAGAAGGATAATTCTAAAGATATAGCAGGATGAGAGAACAGGGAGAAATAACATGTAGCAAGAAAGGGATGGAGCATTATAGAGAGAGAAAGAGGTGGCTCATCTGTGAAAAGATGAGAGAGGAATCAATGTCAAGAACTCATCTTTCATGGTTACAAATGTATGCCGGGGCTAATCTATACTCTGCTACAGTATCCAACGCTTCAGGATGGAGTCATGAGAGTGTGTGTATCAGTGTTAGCTCAATCACTATGAGGCTGTATACGATCACATACACTGAGTGTACAAAACATTAGGAACACCTTTCTAATATTGAGTTGCACCCCCTTTTGTCCTCAGAACAGCCTCAATTCGTCAGGGCATGGACTCTACAAGGTGTGGGATGATGGAAATAGCAGAGCCAATAGAAGTAGGTGAGAGGGAGGAAGTGAACATTCACTTTCATCGTTTTAAAGGTGAGAAAATGAGCTGCCTGGGATATTGTATAATATCCCTCAGAACAATTTCTACTTAATCCTGTTATACAAGCAAAACCTTCACCTAAGATCTACCTGGCTACTTTCATAGCACATTATGAATTACAAAGGCTAGTGTTTCCCTTTGTTTAATACATATAAATCACCCATATTAATGCTTTGATGCTTAGATAGGTCTACATGACTCCTGATATGTTTGATCAAGAACATTTCAGATAGACAAAAGTATTTAAATGACTGTTAGTCTAGTGGAATCTACAGTGAACAAAAATATAAACGTAAATGCAACAATTTCAAAGATTTTACTGAGTTACAGTTCATATAAGGAAATAAATAAATTAGGCCCTCATCTATGGATTTCACATGACTGTGATCACAGATATGCATCTGTTGGTCACAGATACCTTAAAAAAAAGGTAGAGAAGTGGATCAGAAAACCAGTCACTATCTGGTGTGACCACCATTTGCCTCATCTGGCCCGAATCATCTCCTTCGCATAGAGTTGATCTGGCTGTTGATTGTGGCCTGTGGAATGTTGTCCCACTCCTCTTCAATGGCTGTGTAAAGTTGCTGGATATTGGCGGGATATGGATACACTGTCGTACACGTCAATCCATATCATCTCAAACATGCTCAATGGGTGACATGTCTGGTGAGTATGCAGGCCATATTTTCAGCTTCCAGGAAATGTGTACAGATCCTTGCATTATCATGCTGAAACATAAGGTGATGGCGGCGGATAAATGGCACGACAATGGACCTCAGAATCTCATCACGGTATCTCTATGCATTCAAATTGCCATCGATAAAATGCAATTGTGTTCAGTGTCCGTAGTTTATGCATGCCCATACCATAACCCCACCGCCACCATGGGGCACTCTTTTTACAATGTTGATATCAGCAACCCACTCTCCCACACGACGCCATACACGCTGTCTGCCATCTGCCCAGTACAGTTGAAACCAGGATTCATCCGTGAAGAGCACACTTCTCCAGTGTGCCAGTGGCCATCGAAGGTGAGCATTTGCCCACTGAAGTCGGTTACGACGCCGAATTGCAGTCAGGTCAAGACCCTGGTAAGGACGATGAGCACACAGATGAGCTACCCTGAGACAGTTTCTGACAGTTTGTGCAGAAAGTCTACGGTTGTGCAAACCCACAGTTTCATCAGCAGTCCGGGTGGCTGGTTTCAGACGATCCCGCAGGTGAAGAAGCCGGATGTGGAGGTCTTGGGCTGGCATGGTTACACGTGGTCTGCAGTTGTGAGGCCGGTTGGACGTACTGCCAAATTTTCTAAAACGACGTTGAAGGTGGCTTATGGTAGAGAAATTAACATTACATTCTCTGGCAACAGCTCTGGTGGACATTCCTGCAGTCAGCATGCCAATTGCACACTCCCGCAAAACTTGAAACATCTGTGGCATTGTGTTGTGTGACAAAACTGCACATTTTAGTGGGTTTTTTTTCTCTCCACAGCACAAGGTGCACCTGTGTAATGATAATGATGTTTAATCAGCTTCTTGATACAGTTGAAGTCGGAAGTTTACATACATTTAGGTTGGAGTCATTAAAACTCGTTTTTCAACCACTCCACAAATTTTGTGTTAACAAACTATAGTTTTGGCAAGTCGGTTAGGACATCTACTTTGTGCATGACACAAGTAATTTTCCAACAATTGTTTACAGACAGATTATTTCACTTATAATTCACTGTATCACAATTCAAGTGGGTCAGAAGTTTACATACACTAAGTTGACTGTGCCTTTAAACAGCTTGGAAAATTCCAGAAAATGATGTCATGGCTTTAGAAGCTTCTGATAGGCTAATTGACATCATTTGAGTCAATTGGAGGTGTACCTGTGGATGTATTTCAAGGCCTACCTTCAATCTCAGTGCCTCTTTGCTTGACATCATGGGAAAATCAAAAGAAATCAGCCAAGACATCAGAAGAAAAATTGTAGACCTCCACAAGTCTGGTTCATCCTTCGGAGCAATTTCCAAATGCCTGAATGTACCACGTTCATCTGTACAAACAATAGTACGCAAGTAGAAACACCATGGGACCACGCAGCCGTCATACCGCTCAGGAAGGAGACGCGTTCTGTCTCCTAGAGATGAACGTACTTTGGTGCGAAAAGTGCAAATCAATCCCAGAACAACAGCAAAGGACCTTGTGAAGATGCTGGAGGAAACAGGTACAAAAGTATCTATATCCACAGTAAAACGAGTCCTATATCGCCCATAACCTGAAAGGCCGCTCAGCAAGGAAGAAGCCACTGTTCCAAAACCGCCATAAAAAAGCCAGACTACGGGACAAATAATGTACTTTTTGGAGAAATGTCCTCTGGTCTGATGAAACAAAAATAGAACTGTTTGGCCATAATGACCATCGTTTTGTTTGGAGGAAAAAGGGGAACGCTTGCAAGCCGAAGAACACCATGACAACCGTGAAGCACGGGGGTGGCAGCATCATGCTGTGGGGGTGCTTTGCTGCAGGAGGGACTGGTGCACTTCACAAAATAGAAGGCATCACGAGGAAGGAAAATTATGTGGATATATTGAAGCAACATCTCAAGACATCAGTCAGGAAGTTCAAGCTTGGTCGCAAATTGTTCTTCCAAATGGACAATGACCCCAAGCATACTTCCAAAGTTGTGGCAAAATGGCTTAAGGACAACAAATTCAAGGTATTGGAGCAGCCATCACAAAGCCCTGACCTCAATCCTATAGAACATTTGTGGGCAGAACTGAAAAAGTGTGTGCGAGCAAGGAGGCCTACAAACCTGACTCAGTTACACCAGCTCTGTCAGGAGGAATGGGCCAAAATTCACCCAACTTATTGTGGGAAGCTTGTGGAAGGCTACCCAAAACGTTTGACCCAAGTTAAACAATTTAAAGGCAATGCTACCAAATACTAATTGAGTGTATATAAACTTCTGACCCACTGGGAATGTGATGAAAGAAATAAAAGCTGAAAGAAATCATTCTCTCTACTATTATTCTGACATTTCACGTTCTTAAAATAAAGTGGTGATCCTAACTGACCTAAAACAGGGAATTTTTACTAGGATTAAATGTCAGTAATTGTGAAAAACTGAGTTTAAATGTATTTGGCTAAGGTGTATGTAAACTTCCGACTTCAACTGTATGTCAGGTGGATGGATTATCTTGGCAAAAGAGAAAGGCTCACTAACAGGGATATAAATAAATTTGTGCACAACAGTTGAGAGAAATAAGCTTTTTGTGTGTATGGACAATTTCTGGGATCTTTTATTTCAGCTCATGAAACACTTTCCATGTTGCGTTTATATTTTTGTTCAGTGTAAAAACCTCACAGTCTGATTTGAAATGCTAAGTGTTTTACTCTCCACTCATGCAAAAATTCAGTAGTTAACCCAACGGCAGAATGAGATAACAAGTCTTCAGATCAAGAGAAGAGTGAGAAAACTCGCCTGGCTTTTCCGCTTTCTAATGTCAACTTCAGTTGACCTCCCTTTGCAGACAGGGACAATCCATACAACATCCCACACAAACACAGCCAAGATCGCGTTGTGTTCAATAAGGACTTAAGAAAGTACAGAAAAAAAAGGAATACATTGATTGGAAACAACAGAGGAAGCCTGTCGATACTGTTAAAGGTGGTTGTAGTAAGTGTTGATACTGTATTATGCACCCTGGGGCGACACCTTAGGTCGAAATCAATAGCAGCTCTATGCATACAGAGATATGTTATGTGTTGCTTTCTGAGGACAATGAACAATAACAAAGTGTGTGGTATTGGAGAAGCCAGAGGTCAAGTGCAATGGGTCCCAAATAGCACCCGATTCCCTTTATAGTACACTACTTTTGAGCATAGGGCTCTGGTCAGAAGTAGTGCACTATACAGGGAATAGGGTGCCATTTGGGGTGAAGCCAACGAGTTTCATCAGTCACACAGTGGAGAAGTGGAACTGGAGGTTAGCACTCCACCTGCAGAAAATCTCTCTTTAAATTCACGTGAAATTTATTATAATTTTTGTAAAAGTAAATAGTTGGAGAAAATGACTTCGATGAGGTCTTAATCACTTGACAAGTCGTCATTGAATTCCACTTGACAATCCTGCAAATATTTAAGATGCACATGAGAGATCAGCCCCTCGAAGACAGCTACTGTATGAGTGGAAATGATAGAGAGAATCTAAAGCTCTCATTATTTCTTCCACCGAGCAATCAGTTTGTCCTCTGCCCTCCTGATGCCAATGTGAGTTGCAGTGTATCTAGGCAACTGCATATCTATTTCTAAAACACTGCACGCACACACCTACGCTGGGCAGGAAAATTCTCTGCAACAACAGAGTGATCAAATTAAGATAGCACATCTGTAGTTAGGTGCAATTGCAAACGGGTTGGGTTGTGTGTGTTAATGACTAGTAAAGTGATTGTTGTCATAATAAAATATAAAATCAATCTAGACTAATTAATATAAATGAAAAAGACAATGACTTTACACTACAGATGTAGGATCTTAATTTGATCACTCTTTTGTTGGACAGCAGGAAATGAAAACTTGTAGTATATTCAAGGTTTAAAAAGGCTTCTAAAGTTTGTATTTTCCACTTTAAAATGTCAGACTTGATTTTCCCTAACGAAAAATGTATCAACCCCTAAAAAAAGTATATTAATTATAATCCACATAATAATTCACATTTCCTGTTGCTGCAGGATCCTTTTCCTGCTGTAGAAAACTGGCTCAAATGAAGATCCTACATCTGTATTGTGCTCCTGTTCATCCAATCCAGATGAAGAACAGGGCCCAGTTTTTCAAAGATTATCTATCTGGATTTTGCCTATTGGATAGGATTAAATGCATAGACATAGAATTAATAGAACAGACAAATCATTGACTTGAATGGGGCCCCTGTTCTATTCATTCCATTTCTATGCATTTAATCCTATCCAATATGTAAAATCCAGCTAGATAACTTTTGAAAAACTGGGCCCAGGAAACTCTGTGGATTCTGACAGTAAAATACCCATGAACCCCAAAAAATACTTCAGATCAATAAACATCCCATGCCAAATGTCAACACCCCCTCTTCCTCCATGGTCCCATCCTGATATTGTCCACTGTCCACTTCCTCTGTACTACAAATTAACTCCTGTGAGTCCAGACATGACAGTATGGTGGCAAAACAAGCTGCCTCTCTACCCTCTAACGCTCCCAGGATGCAGTTAGCCACAAATCTGACCATGGAGACGATGCAGCTCTGATTGACTGCAGGCCTTTGCCGGGCGGACAGAGAGGAGAGGGTGAGAGGAGGGGTGGAGAGAGAGGAGAGGGTGAGAGGAGGGGTGGAGAGAGAGGAGAGGGTCAGAGGAGGGGTGGAGAGAGAGAGGGAGGGAGGGAGGGAGGGAGAGAAAGTGTAGAAAGGCTGAGGTAGGAGCCCTATTCCGTGTCTGGTGTGTCCAGTGTGTCCAGTGTGTCCGGTGTGTCCAGTGTGTCCAGTGTGTCCGGTGTGTCCGGTGTGTCCAGTGTGTCCAGTGTGTCCGGTGTGTCCAGTGTGTCCGGTGTGTCCGGTGTGTCCAGTGTGTCCGGTGTGTCCAGTGTGTCCAGTGTGTCCGGTGTGTCCGGTGTGTCCGGTGTGTCCGGTGTGTCCGGTGTGTTCGGTGTGTCCGGTATGTCCGGTGTGTCCGGTGTGTCCGGTGTGTCCAGTGTGTCCAGTGTGTCCAGTGTGTCCAGTGTGTCCAGTGTGTCCGGTGTGTCTGGTGTGTCCGGTATGTCCGATGTGTCCGGTGTGTCCAGTGTGTCCGGTGCCTCTGCTTACGAGCCAATGGTCTTGATTTAAGTCTCTAAAGGCACTGAGGCCCTGCTGCTCTGTGAAGAGGAAGCTGTGAGGTGGAAGCTGTAAGGAGGAAGCTGCAAGGAGGAAGCTCTGAGGAGGAAGCTCTGAGCCCCCTGCTATCTGCTGGCAGGATTGAGTCAGCTGGTTGTGTGCTAATTAATCCGTACAGACATACAGAGAGATAAACAACAGGGCCCTCCATCCCCCTAAGAGACTGTACAAACAGATCTACACGCTCACTGTGCTGCTAGATGCCCCTATGTGGGGCGACTTAGCCTCTGTCTGATCACAACAGACTTAAACACACCAGTGATGGGAAGGGAAGGGACAGCTGAGAACAAGCCTATGTGTCCCACTGCTAATCTGAGAGAACATGTGGATAATTGATCGGGGGAAATAAACAGACTCTCTGCATGATACATGATACTATACAGTGAGGTATTTGATCACCTGCTGATTTTGTACTTTGCCTACTGACAAAGAAATGATCAGTCTATAATTTTTATGGTAGGTTTATTTGAATAGTGAGAGACAGAATAACAACAAATAAATCCAGAAAAACGCGTGTCAAAAATGTTATAAATTGATTAGCATTTTAATGAGGGAAATAAGTATTTGACCCCCTCTCAATCAGAAAGATTTCTGGCTCCCAGGTGTCTTTTATACAGGTAACGAGCTGAGATTAGGAGCACACTCTTAAAGGGAGTGCTCCTAATCTCAGCTTGTTACCTGTATAAAAGACACCTGTCCACAGAAGCAATCAATCAATCAGATTCCAAACCCTCCACCATGGCCAAGACCAAAGAGCTCTCCAAGGATGTCAGGGACAAGATTGTAGACCTACACAAGGCTGGAATGGGCTACAAAACCATCGCCAAGCAGCTTGGTGAGAAGGTGACAACAGTTGGTGAGATTATTCGCAAATGGAAGAAACACAAAAGAACTGTCAATCTCCCTCGGCCTGGGGCTCCATGCAAGATCTCACCTCGTGGAGTTGCAATGATCATGAGAACGGTGAGGAATCAGCCCAGAACTACACGGGAGGATCTTGTCAATGATCTCAAGGCAGCTGGGACCATAGTCACCAAGAAAACAATTGGTAACACACTACGCCGTGAAGGACTGAAATCCTGCAGCGCCCGCAAGGTCCCCCTGCTCAAGAAAGCACATATACAGGACCGTCTGAAGTTTGCCAATGAACATCTGAATGATTCAGAGGAGAACTGGGTGAAAGTGTTGTGGTCAGATGAGACCAAAATCGAGCTCTTTGGCATCAACTCAACTCACCGTGTTTGGAGGAGGAGGAATGCTTTCTATGACCCCAAGAACACCATCCCCACCATCAAACATGGAGGTGGAAACATTATGCTTTGGGGGTGTTTTTCTGCTAAGGGGACAGGACAACTTCACCGCATCAAAGGTACGATGGACGGGGCCATGTACCGTCAAATCTTGGGTGAGAACCTCCTTCCCTCAGCCAGGGCATTGAAAATGGGTCGTGGATGGGTATTCCAGCATGACAATGACCCAAAACACATGGCCAAGGCAACAAAGAGTGGCTCAAGAAGAAGCACATTAAGGTCCTGGAGTGGCCTAGCCAGTCTCCAGACCTTAATCCCAAAGAAAATCTGTGGATGGAGCTGAAGGTTCGAGTTGCCAAACCTTAATGACTTGGAGAAGATCTGCAAAGAAGAGTGGGACAAAATCCTTCCTGAGATGTGTACAAACCTGGTGGCCAACTACAAGAAACGTCTGACCTTGTCACGAACAGAAGAGGACCCAAGAGCGCAAGTTCAAATTCAGAGTTCTTTATTCAAGGTTACAGGCGGGAAGAGGAGTCCCAGGGGTGTCAGGGGTCTTTCAGGGTCCTCCTGTGGGTACCTGTGCTCCGGGGGTCACCAAATGTCCGGGGGTGTCCAGTCCAAGTGCTTAGTGTGTGTGTTCCCCAGTGATGGAGCGGCGTATCGGGCTGAGGGTGGTGAAACGTCTGGGCACGCTCATCTGGTGGTCGGAGACCTGGGGGAACACACACACACACAGCAATATGAATGGCAGGCAGAAGTACAGATCAGGGCTGGGCAAATATCGTGGTGAGAGACAGAAGGCAGAAACGAGTTACCGGAGGGGGCTGAAGATCGGAGAGTAGTCGAGGTCCAGAAGGCAGGTTGGGATAGACGGGGCAGTAGAACAAGGAGGCAGTCAAGAAAGGATCGGTATCACAAACAGGAGTCAGAGCGCAGACAGGCAGGTTACTGGTCCGGGTTTGAAGACGATCTGACAGGGCTTGGCTGAAAACCAGGGCTTGATATACTGGGAGAGGTAGTGGGGAAATGCAGTTCAGCTGGCAGAGTAATTAGAACAGAGTGAGGCAAGGTGAGGATGGTGAGTGGGAAATGCAGTGCAGCTGGCCAGGTAACAAGAGCAGAGCAGGGCAGGTGGAGCTAGTTAGGCTGAGTAGAGAGAGGGAGGTGAGCAGAGTGGAAGATAATTGAATGCAATTAATGTTGCTACCAGGGAGAGAGAGTGCTCATGACAGGACCCCCCCTCCAAGGGACGGCCCCAGAAGTCCCAAGAACAACATCATGCCGGGAGGGTGGAGGGGAGCAGGCGGCGGGTCAGAACTCCTCCGAGCGGTCCGAGTGAATCTCCTCATCCTCAGAAGGAGCTGGAGGGTCACGGTCGGGAGACAGGACAGGCACTGAGACAGGAGCAGGGCGGGCCGGACGGCTAGGAACCCCTCTTGGACGGCCCCCTACGGATTGCAGGCTGATCAGGATGTAGTCGGTGGAAGTCAGTGATAAGGGTCCGGTCCACTATCCTCCTGGCCGGGATCCAGGTCCTCTCCTCTGGACCATATCCTCCCAATCAACGAGGTACTGGAGACCCCTACCCCTTCGCCTAGAGCGGAGCAGCCGCCGGACGGTGAAGACAGGACCGCCATCTACGAGGCGCGGAGGAGGTGGCGCCGGAGCTGCAGGGACCAGGGGACTTTCATGGACCGGCTTGACCTTGGAGACGTGGAAGGTGGGGTGGACCCGCATGGAAGCGGGCAACTGAAGTCGGACCGCCGTTGGACTGATAACTTTCTGCACAGGAAAAGGACCAATGAAGCGAGGGGCCAGCTTTCGTGATACAACCCGCAGCGGCAGATCCCGGGCAGACAGCCAGACCTTCTGACCAACCCGGTAAGTAGGTGCTGGGGTCCTCCGTCGGTTGGCACCGACGGCGTAGCTGGTTCCAGACTTCAGGAGCACAGTGCGAGCCTGGGCCCAAGTGCGGCGGCAGCGGCGGGCATACGCAAGAGCAGACGGACAGGTGGCATCCGCCTCCTGGCTGGCAAACAGTGGAGGTTGATACCCGTAGACACACTGAAAGGGGGAGAGCCCGGTGGAGGAACTGGTGAGTGAATTATGGGCATATTCCACCCAGAGCAGGTGTTGAGCCCAGGCCCGGGGATTTTGGGAAGCCACACACCTCAGTGCCTTCTCCAGCTCCTGGTTCATGCGTTCAGTCTGGCCGTTTGACTGCGGGTGGAATCCAGACGATAGGCTGGCGGTGGCCCCAAGGAGATGACAGAACTCCTTCCAAAAGGTTGCTGAGAATTGCGGGCCCCGGTCTGACACTATATCCTGGGGTAGGCCATGGATACGAAACACATGTTCCAGGACCACCTGGGAGGTCTCTTTAGCAGAGGGTAGTTTGGGAAGGGGCACGAAGTGGGTCATCTTACTAAAGCGGTCAACAATGGTAAGGATGACTGTGTGTCCGTCAGAGGGCGGAAGGCCCGTAACAAAGTCCAGTGAAACGTGGGACCAGGGCCTCTTGGGTATGAGTAGGGGTTGCAGCAACCCAGCAGGAGGCTGGTTGGGAGTCTTGTTTCGGTTACAAGTGGGACAAGCTCGGATGAATTCTCGGACATCCCGTCTCATCCCCGCCACCAGAACCGCTGGCGGACCAGATGAAGGGTGCGAGTGATGCCGGGATGACAGGCCAGACGGGATTCGTGCCCCCCACTGAATCACAGGTGACCTGAGATTTGCTGGAACAAACAGACGGTTGGGGGCGCTGGTGCTTGGACCTGGCTGGTCCCGAAGAGCCTCCATGACCTGCTTCTCGATCTCCCAGGTGAGGGCCGCTACGACCAAGTGGCTGGGAAGAATGGGAGCTGTCATGACGGTGGTCTCGTCCTTCTGAAACATCCGGGAAAGAGCATCAGGTTTGATGTTGCGAGATCCCGGGCGGTAGAGAGCGTGAAATTGAAGCGCGTAAAGAACAGAGACCACCGCTGTTGACGGGAGTTCAGCCTCCTGGCTGTTTGGATATACTCCAGGTTCTTGTGGTCTGTCCACACTACTTAATGGTTCCTTTGACCCTCTAACCAGTGCCGCCATTCTTCAAGGGCGAGCTTGACAGCCAACAGCTCGCGGTTCCCAATGTCGTAGTTGCATTCGGCAGGGGTTAGCCGACGGGAGTAGAAGGCACAGGGGTGCATCTTGCCATCCTCAGCTGCTCTTTGAGAAAGCACTGCACCCACTCCCACGTCCGAAGCATCTACCTCCACCACAAACTGCCTTGCTGCATCTGGCATCTGGAGGATGGGAGCAGAAGTGAAACATGTCTTGAGGATATTGAAGGCCTTATCAGCAGCTGATGTCCATTGGTACGGTTGTTTAGTGCTGGTTAGCGCCGTGAGGGGTGCAGCCACTGTGCTATAGTTTCTGATGAATCTCCTATAAAAGTTGGCAAAGCCCAGGAACTGTTGCAACTTCTTCCGAGACTCAGGAACTGGCCAGGAAGTGACAGCCGACACCTTCGTGAGATCCATCTGAATGCTGCCCTCGGTCACCACATACCCCAGGAATGAAACGGTCTTGGCATGGAACTCGCACTTCTCTGCCTTCACGAAAAGAGAGTTCTCCAGCAGGCGGCGCAGGACCAACCGGACGTGGTGCGTGTGTTCTGACAGAGTCTTTGAGAATATTAAAATATCGTCAAGGTACACAAATACGAACGTATTTAGCATGTCCCTGAGGATATCATTCACTAGGGCTTGAAAAACTGCTGGGGCATTGGTGAGGCCGAAGGGCATGACGAGATATTCATAGTGGCCGGTTGGTGTGTTGAACGCTGTCTTCCATTCGTCTCCCTCCCTCATCCGCACCAGATGGTAGGCATTGCGAAGGTCCAGCTTAGTGAATACAGTGGCTCCCTGCAGCAGTTCGAAGGCAGACGAAAGTAAGGGCAGTGGGTAGCGATTCTTAACCGTGATGTCGTTCAGACCCCGGTAATCTATGCATGGACGAAGAGAACCGTCCTTCTTGCCGACAAAGAAGAATCCCGCTCCTGCGGGGGGAAGACGACGGTCCTAATTATCCCGGAGGCAAGAGAGTCATTAATGTAGTCCTCCATGGCCCTTCTTTCCGGGGCTGACAGTGAATACAGACGACCCTTGGGAGGTGCTGTGCCAGGCAGGAGATCAATCGCGCAGTCATAGGGTCTGTGTGGGGGTAGAGATGTCGCCTTGGATTTGTTGAACACCTCTTTCAGGCTGTGGTAACAGGCCGGAACATTGGATATGTCGGAGGTAGCGCTAGATCCTTCCCCGGTGAACGGGCAGGGTGGCCCCCTTAAACAGGTCTGGTGACAACTCCTTCCCCACTCACGGACTGTTCCTGTCTCCCAGTCGATGTGGGGGTTGTGCTGACGGAGCCCACGGGTATCCAAGAATGAGTGGTTGGCCAGGTGAGTGTAGGAGGTGAAACTGGATGGACTCCTGGTGGTTTCCTGACAGCAGGATTGTCACAGGGGCGGAGATATGAGTGACAGTGCCAAGATGATGCCCATCCAGGGCTCGTGCAGGAATGGGTTGTGTCAGTTGATGATGGTTCACGCCCAGTTGCTGTGCAAGCTCAGGGTCCATGATGTTTGCTTCGGCTCCGGGAATCCACAAGGGGCGGCCAATGTATGAGTCTTGTCAGAAAGCTGAAGGCGGAGATGAAGCAGGGTCTTTCGGATGGAGGGAGACTGAAGGCTTGTTGAGCTCACCCGGATCTCCCCTACACCTGGTGAGCTGCGGCTTTTGCCGGACAAGTAGCGACACGGTGATTCTCGCCACCACAGTAGAGGCAAAGGTTGGAGCTTAGACGGCGCCCGACGCTCCTCGGGAGTCAGAGAGGCACGGCCAATCTCCATGGGCTCAGGCTGATTGAGTTGGCTATGGGACTTGACAGGCAGGGGCTGGACAGAAGCGGTATCGACCCGAGTACGGATGGCAGGTTGACTGAGACGGCCCTTCTCCCTCCTCCGGGTCTGTATACGGCGGTCAATGCGAACGGCAAGGTCAATGGCGGCATCAAGCGTTGAGGGCGGGTCATGGGAAACAAGCTCGTCCTTGATATAGTCCGCCAGGCTATGGAGGAAGGCTTGCACCAGTGCCTCTGGGTTAAACGAGCTTTGACTGGCCAGGGTACGAAAGTCAATGGAGAAGTCTGCCACTGTCCGATTGCCCTGACGGATGGTGAGCAGAGCTTGTGACGCTTCGGCTGTTGGCGAGCCTAGGTCAAAGACCTTTAACATCTCCTCCTCAAAGGCACTGAAGGAGGCACAGGCTGGGGTTTGCCGGTCGAATTCGCCGTTCCCCACAACCGAGCTCGACCGGTGAGATGTGTGATGACATACCCCACCTTGGCTCCCTCTGTTGAGAAAGTCCTGGGCTGTAGTGCAAACTGGATTCGGCAGCTGCTCAAGAATGGTCTTACTTGCTTCTGGTTGCCATCAAAACGTTCCGGGTTCCCAATCCTTGGTTCAGGAGCGTGGGGATCTGGTGGCAGCACTGCCGGGCCTGCAGCATTGGGACCTCCAGCGGAGGGATGAAGGAGTATCGGTGGTACAGGAACAAAAGGACCAGGGGGGTGCAGGTGGAGTAGCCGGGCTTGAGAGTAGTTGCAGGGCTTGGGCTAGCTGTTGTTGCTGCAGTTGGAACTGTTGTTGCTGCTGGTTGAATAGCTGGAGAAGGGAAGCGATGTCGCCAGCCATCCGATTTATGTCTCCCTCAGAGCGTTCCAGTCGCTGTAGGGCAGTCCTCTCTGGCTCTTCCTCCATCGTGGTCAGGGAGTGCGCTGGGTCCATGATGGTCAGATCGTTCTGTCACGAACAGAAGAGGACCCAAGAGCGCAAGTTCAAATTCAGAGTTCTTTATTCAAGGTTACAGGCGGGAAGAGGAGTCCCAGGGGTGTCAGGGGTCTTTCAGGGTCCTCCTGTGGGTACCTGTGCTCCGGGGGTCACCAAATGTCCGGGGGTGTCCAGTCCAAGTGCTTAGTGTGTGTGTTCCCCAGTGATGGAGCGGCGTATCGGGCTGAGGGTGGTGAAACGTCTGGGCACGCTCATCTGGTGGTCGGAGACCTGGGGGAACACACACACACAACAGCAATATGAATGGCAGGCAGAAGTACAGATCAGGGCTGGGCAAATATCGTGGTGAGAGACAGAAGGCAGAAACGAGTTACCGGAGGGGCTGAAGATCGGAGAGTAGTCGAGGTCCAGAAGGCAGGTTGGGATAGACGGGGCAGTAGAACAAGGAGGCAGTCAAGAAAGGATCGGTATCACAAACAGGAGTCAGAGCGCAGACAGGCAGGTTACTGGTCCGGGTTTGAAGACGATCTGACAGGGCTTGGCTGAAAACCAGGGCTTGATATACTGGGAGAGGTAGTGGGGAAATGCAGTTCAGCTGGCAGAGTAATTAGAACAGAGTGAGGCAAGGTGAGGATGGTGAGTGGGAAATGCAGTGCAGCTGGCCAGGTAACAAGAGCAGAGCAGGGCAGGTGGAGCTAGTTAGGCTGAGTAGAGAGAGGGAGGTGAGCAGAGTGGAAGATAATTGAATGCAATTAATGTTGCTACCAGGAGAGAGAGTGCTCATGACAGACCTCTGTGATTGCCAACAAGGGTTTTGCCACCAAGTACTAAGTCATGTACAAAGGAGATGATTGTGGACTACAGGAAAAAAAAGAGGACTGAGCACGCCCCCATTCTCATCGACGGGGCTGTAGTGGAACAGGTTGAGAGCTTCAAGTTCCTTGGTGTCCACATCACCAACGAACTATCATGGTCCAAACACACCAAGACAGTCGTGAAGAGGGCACGACAAAGCCTATTTCCCCCTCAGGGAGACTGAAAATATTTGGCATGGGTCCTCAGATCCTCAAAAAAATTCTACAGCTGCACCATCGAGAGCATCCTGACTGGTTGCATCACCGCCTGGTATGGCAACTGCTTGGCCTCCGACCGCAAGGCACTACAGAGGGTAGTGCGTACGGCCCAGTACATCACTGGGGCAAAGCTTCCTGCCATCCAGGACCTCTATACCAGGCGGTGTCAGAGGAAGGCCCTCAAAATTGTCAAAGACTCCAGCCACCCTAGTCATAGACTGTTCTCTCTGCTACCGCACGGCAAGCGGTACCGGAGTGCCAAGTCTAGGTCCAAAAGACTTCTCAACAGCTTCTACCCCCAAGCCATAAGACTCCTGAACAGCTAATCATGGCTACCCGGACTATTTGCACTGCCCCCCACCCCATCCTTTTTACGCTGCTGCTACTCTGTTAATTATTTATGCATAGTCACTTTAACTCTACCCACATGTACATATTACCTCAACTACCTCAACTAGCCGGTGCCCCCCGCACATTGACTCTGCAACAGTACCCCCCTGTATATATAGCCTCCCTACTGTCACTTTATTTTACTTCTGCTCTTTTTTTCTCAACACTTTTTTTTGTTGTTGTTTTATTTTTACTTTTTTTGCTTAAAATAAATGCACTGTTGGTTAAGGGCTGTAAGTAAGCATTTCACTGTAATGTCTGCACCTGTTGTATTCGGCGCATGTGACCAATAAAATTTGATTTGATTTGATTTGATTTGATGTTTTGCAGAGGGGTCAAATACTTATTTCCCTCATTAAAATGCAAATCAATTTATAACATGTTTGACATGCGTTTTTCTGGATTTTGTTGTTATTCTGTCTCTCACTGTTCAAATAAACCTACCATTAAAATTATAGACTGATAATGTCTTTGTCAGTGTGCAAACGTACAAAATCAGCAGGGGATCAAATACTTTTTTCCCTCACTGTATATGGAGAGTAAATAGTCCATCTGCTAGATGGCCCATGTCTTGGCTTGATGCTGTGCTTCAAGAACTCCCCTGTCTGCACTTCCACACAGGTTGAGACGTGAGCAAGGCCTTCAATGAGGCTTGTTGTGCAGCCAGCCGGTTAGGCAGCAAGCCCCCTCCAACACAAGACTATCTGAACAACTAACAGGGCTTGTTACACAAGGAACAACAAATCGTGAGGACAGCAATAAAGGAACGGCATCACTTCCAAATTTTTAAGAAAAGCACATCCTGGCTTGAGCTGTTATTTGACAGCAAGTCAATACATTTTGGGCATTATTTATATAAATGGTGAAAAGCACAGGACACATAATATAACCTTGAGGGACACCAGTTGTCAACTCCACATAGTCAGATTTAACACCCTCCACATGGATACATTGTGATTTGGATGGAGATAGGGCACTGGTTAAGGGTCAGGGGTTAAGGGTCAGGTATGGTGTAGTTGGGCCTACCTGTGTCGCCCCACACGGGCAGGTACTCGTCCTGCTGGATGTCCAGCATAATCTCCAGGCCGTTCCCCGTCCCTCCCTTCATGGTGGTCCGCAGTGTCTTCCCCTCTTCCGCTGCGTTGAACATGTAACACTTCCCATACCTGGTGAACACCTGCAGAGAGAAAGAGAGAGAGAGAGAGAGAGAGAGAGAGAGAGAGAGAGAGAGAGAGAGAGAGAGAGAACATAAGTTAGTACTGACCATGTTATGTACACAGGCTGGTGGACATCAGGAGAGTACGGTGGTGGACTGATACATGAACTAATCATAAACTGGTACCATGACCTTCCCTGAGGTGGTTTAGGGAAGAACTGTCCTTATAGCCTTCTAAATGTATTAAGAAATCAGCAAGCTGAACTAGATATGATAATGTTTCTAACACCCTACAGGCAAATTCAAATGACAACAACAGAGCCTGGAACAAAAGTTAAGTATTGAGGATTCATGTGGAGACTAGGAATACAAAATGTCAATTTGTCCCTTGGTCGCCCTTGATAGAAATCCATGATCAATCCCAATGGCACACAACAACCCCCTAACACATTCTCCTAGGATTACCAAAAATTGGAAGAGGCAACTTCTGCTTTTAAAAATGTGTTTATGAGCATACACTTTACGGCACAGCAGTGGGCCACGTCGGAGATAAATCCTATCATTTCAGTGTAATGGAGCATGCGGCTGTTGTTCCCCTCCCTTCCTCCTCCCTCCCAAGTGGCTGGATGAGCAGAAGCATTAAAAGCTAGAGCCCTGGTTCTCTGAAGGACAGCTAATAACAGGCTTTCTGCAGCTGCACTCTGCTCCGGTCAGGAGGAGAAAGCACTTTTCAGCTCCTATATTGGGTAAAGTAGGGCCAGATTAGGCCATAAAGAAAAGTAGTGGCAGAGACTTGAAAAAAGCATGGGCACTTTCCCCTGTAATCACTTAAAAGCAGTGCTCACTCTGCCATTAGTGGCATGGAGTTCATGGGAGAAAAACCTGCATTCGC
The DNA here is from genome assembly GCF_020615455.1 of Coregonus clupeaformis. Lineage (NCBI taxonomy): Eukaryota > Metazoa > Chordata > Actinopteri > Salmoniformes > Salmonidae > Coregonus > Coregonus clupeaformis. Next base: position 153,851 of record NW_025534515.1, on the reverse strand, counting down.
CATCCCCACTTTCAGTACATTGTTAACAGTTCAAGGAAAACCGTTGAGATGCCATTATGAGAAGGAATACATAGTGAAAGCGCAGATTTTTCCAGGTAATGACAGAACTTTTGCACCCCATTCAATCAAACAAATAGGCACAGTTATATGTCACACCACTGCTAGATAACGACTTTGAGGTTTATATGAATAATAGATTGGCGTAAAATGCAGAGTCAGAGCAGCTTATTTAGTGACGGGTGTGTAGAAGATGCAAACATGTAAATGAGATGGGTGTTGGGAGGTCCCTGCTCATGAATAATAATCACCATAACAACCATAGAAATGTTTACTAATTAATAAAAAATGGAAAGCTGAAATGTCAATAAGTATTCAACCCCTTTGTTATGGCAAGCCTAAATAAGTTCAGGAGTACAAATTTGCTTCACAAGTCACATAATAAGTTGCATGGACTCACTCTGTGTGCAATAATAGTGCTTAACATGATTTTTGAATGACTACCTCATCTCTGTACCCCACATATACAATTGTCTGTAAGGTCCCTCAGTCGAGCAGTGAATTTCAAACACAGATTCAACCACAAAGACCAGGGAGATTTTCCAATGCCTCGCAAAGAAGGGCACCTATTGGTATATGGGTATAAAAAAAAGCAGACATTGAATATCTGTTTGAGCATGGTGAAGTTTGAATGGTGTATCAATACACCCAGTCACTACAAAGATACAGGCGTTCTTCCTAACTCAGTTGCCGGAGAAGAAGGAAACCGCTCAGGGATTTCACCATGAGGCCAATGGTGACTTTAAAACAGTTACAGAGGTTAATGGCTGTGATAGGAGAAAACTGAGGATGGATCAACAACATTGTAGTTACTCCACAAAATACTAACCTAAATGACAGAGTGAAAAGAAGGAAGCATGTGAAGAGTAAAAATATTCCAAAACATGCATCCTGTTTGCAATAAGGCACTAAAGTAAAATTGCAAAAAAATGTGGCAAAGAAATTAACTTTATGTCCTGAATACAAAGCCTTATTTTGGGGGCAAATCCAACACAACACATCACTGAGTACCACTCTTCATATTTTCAAGCATGGTGGTGGCTGCATTATGTTATGGGTATGCTTGTCATCGGCAAGGACTAGGGAGTTTTTTAAGATACAAATAAATGGAATAGAGCTAAGTACAGGCAAAATCCTAGAGGAAAACCTGGGTCAGTCTACTTTCCAGCAGACACTGGGAGACTAATTCACCTTTCAGCAGGACAATAACTTAAAACACAAGGCCAAATATACACTGGAGTTGCTTATTAAGCTGACATTGAATGTTCCTGAGTGGCCCAGTTACAGTTTTGACTTAAATCGGCTTGAAAATCTATGGCAAGATTTGAAAATGGCTGTCTAGGAATGATCAACAACCAACTTTACATAATTCTTTAAAGAATAATGTGCAAATATTGTACAATCCAGGTTTGCAAAGCATTTAGAGACTTACCCAGAAAGACTCACAGCTGTAATCACTGCCAACGGTGATTCCAACATGTATTGACTCGGGGGAGCACTGTTGGAGCTAGGAACACAAGCATTTCGCTACACCCGCAATAACATCTGCTAAATATGTGTATGTGACTAATACAATTTTATTTTATTTGGGTGTGAATACTTATGTAAATAAGACATTTCTGTATTTCCTTTTCAATACATTTGCAAACATTTCTAAAAACATGTTTTCACTTTGTCATTGTGGGGTATTGTGTGTAGATGGGTGAGATTTTGTACATATTTAATCCATTTTGAATTCAGGCTGTAACACAACAAAATGTGGAATAAGTCAAGGGGTATGAATACTTTCTGAAGGCACTATAAGTATTCTTAATGGAGGGCTTTTCCATGACCAGTGTATGAGTGCTTCTATGGACATGAGAAATTGTCCAGGTGGACAGTGTTATGGTCATAGATGGATGTGGGTAGAAAGGGAGTATGAGACACCCCCTTCTCCTCAGTAGAGCAGCTCCCTCCTTCCACAGATATGAAACTGAATCTACCTAGATGATACTTCAGGGGCTAAGAGCTGCCAGAGCCACAGTGCAGAGACAGGGGATACATATTCATAGAGCAATCACTCTTGGTTTGCAGGTACCTGTGTCTCAGTGTCTGTCTCTGACTGGGACTGGGCTTAACTGTATCAGGGATGGCTCCGGTTGGTAGCATAGTGACAGAAATAACCGAGTGTATAGAGACCAATATGGACCCAGCCTGCATGAATGGAGAATATCAACATCAGCAGCATGTCCCAACATAGACAGTCATCTGTCAATGTCAAAACATATCGGTCCAGACATAACAGACCAAAAAGCAGATTGAATGGGATTCAACATGCACTAGCATCCCAGTAAACAGGTTGTTTTGGTCATCAGCATTACCATGGTTCATTTGACTAAAGTATCTCTGTCTGCTAATTATAGCTTACATTAGAGTAATTAAGCATCAGCCCAAACCATTCACACACTCAAGTGCTCCCTTTGAACCCTCGCCACCTAACTGGGCAGGTAACGTTATGTTTAATTACCCAGCGGCCATTTAAACTTTCATGATATGTCTGTGAGTTTCTGTGAGTGTGTGCATGTAACACAGATAAAGCATATCTGCATTGCCCAGCACTGCTCCCCTATAGAGGTACTGTAGGAACAGTGCTCTGATCTCTCCTCCTCTGAAGTTGTTGTCTTTTAGGGACCACCATCATCATCATCCTCTCCCTGGAGCTCCTTGTCAGACCCTCTCTGTCTCTCTCTCTAGAAACAGTAATGATGTATGAGTGACAGGGAGGGCTAGGACCAGGTCAACATCCCACTAGGCCATCATCACACCTCATCAGCCATGCTACGGTGGAAGGGCCAACCAAAAGTTGCCAGGGCGATTCTGTCATTTTGGTACCCCTCAGACAGTTGTCTGACCCGGCTGTCTCTCCTTCATCTTGTTCCCTCCCTCCAACTCAGTTATGCTCTCCATCTCTGCTTGCCTCGAGTCATTCTGTCAGAGGGAGGGAGTAATGACTCCTCACACCACCACAGAAATATCAAATAACTTTGGTACCTGGCCAAGGGGCGGTTACAGGCAATACCTGGAAAGTAGCAAACTAAAGTAAAGACACACTTCTCAGAGTTCTCATGCACTGAGGCCATTACTTTTCTGAAAAACAGGATGTTAGAATATTGACCATAAGTATCAGCATTCTCAAAATGGCTCCACCCTGTCTGCTATTAATAAATGACCAGTGCTTGACTTGGCAGGAGCTCACCAAGCTGAGTACCGGCACCTCAAATGTTCTACTGCTTGAGCTCCTGTTCCTCTTATAGAATATTAGCTCAAAAGTATTGTGGAGCTCCTGCACCTAAATATAAAAAGGACCGGCACCCAAAATGAGTACCGGCACCTATTTCAATCCAAGTCAAGCAGTGTAAATGACAATGTTGCTTATAATAATACCAGATGTGATTGTGCATGCACAAGCCAATACAGATTTACAAACATTGACTGTTGTCACGGTCTTCATACACCCCCGTCTGTCTATTCTGATCAGTTTGGCTAGGATCGTCTTTTTGACATTGCATGCTTCAAGCCACTAAACTTCAATGTTGTCTTTGGTGATGAAATGCTGTTGTTGCTCTTTCTCCATGACTATATTTTTAAATGAATCGCTAAGACGTTGATTGAACCCGGGTCTTGAAATGTCACATGAGTCAAACCCTGTCATGTTAACATAGCATTAGCTGACACCGTCCACAGGGCAGTCAGGGCACTAAGCAGGAGAACAGAGTTGAGCTGCCAATTAGACACCTGCCTTCGTTTCGTCCACCCAACACAACTCATTAGCATTCACAAGTCACAGTGTGAATGTCTGGGAGCACGACATCGCCGTAAGGCACGCCATGACCCAGCCTGCATGCCGACCAGCCTCTCCCAGGGTAAAGTCAAAGATGACACGGCCATCATAGAGCCACCTTCTGCTTTGATGAAAGGTCAGTTGTTCTTAGTTAGCGCCAGACAGACGACAGACACCTTCCCACCGTGTTTGAAGTGCTGCCTGTCCCTGGCTAATGCCGAAGAGAAAAGTTAGACATCTCAAAATAAAGCTTTACAAAGAGACAAGTCATTATGCCTGTGGTGTGCTGTGGCTGTGATGGGTACAATAGCGAGAATGGTTAATGACTTCATGTGTTTAGTTGTCATTATTTTGAACAGCTTTATGATAAATATGCCTACGCTTTGTTTCTTCAACTGTTATTGCAACGAGCTCTGAAGTCTTATCCTCATTTGTTACACACACACACACACACACACACACACACACACACACACACACACACACACACACACACACACACACACACACACACACACACACACACACACACACACACACACACACACACACACACACACAGATAGGAAAATATACTATCTTGTTACCATTACAAAATACTCTAAAGACAATGTATCAAAATTAAATACAAAATACTATTTAGTATTTTCCCAAAATGTCAAAATGTAATCCATTTTAGAATAAGGCTGTAATGTAACAAAATGTGGAAAAGTCAAGGAGTCTGAATACTTTCCGAATGCACTGTATATAAGGTCCCGCAGTTGACAGTGCATGTCAGAGCAAAAACCAAGCCATGAGGTCGAAGGAATTGTCCGTAGAGCTCAGAGACAGGATTGTGTCGAGGCACAGATCTGGGGAAGGGTACCAAAAAATTTCTGCAACATTGAAGGACCCCAAGAACACAGTGGCCTCCATCATTCTTAATTGGAAGAAGTTTGGAACCACCAAGACTCTTCCTAGAGCTGGCCACCTGGCCAAACTGAGCAACCGGGGGAGAAGGGCCTTGTTCAGGGAGGTGACCAAGAACCCGATGGTCCCTCTGACAGAGTTCCTCTGTTGAGATGGGAGAACCTTCCAGAAGGACAACCATCTCTGCAGCACTCCACCAATCAGGCCTTTATGGTAGACTGGCTAGACAGAAGCCACTCCTCAGTAAAAGGCACATGACAGCCCACTTGGAGTTTGCCAAAAGGCACCTAAAGGACTCTCAGACCATGAGAATCAAGATCCTCTGATCTGATGAAACCAAGATTGAACTCTTTGGCCTGAATGCCAAGCGTCACGTCTGGAGGAAACCTGGCACCATCCCTACAGTGAAGCATGATGGTGGCAGCATCATGCTGTGGGGATGTTTTTTTAGATGCAGGGACTGGGAGACTAGTCAGGATCGAGGGAAAGATTAAAGTAAAGTACAGGGAGATCCTTGATGAAAACCTGCTCCAGAGCGGTCAGGACCTCAGACTGGGGCGAAGGTTCACCTTCCAACAGGACAATGACCCTAAGCACACAGCCAAGACAACGCAGCAGTGGCTTCGGGACAAGTCTCTGAATGTCCTTGAGTGGCCCAGCCAGAGCCCGGACTTGAACCCGATCAAACATCTCTGGAGAGACCTGAAAATAGCTGTGCAGCAATGCTCCCCATCCAACCTGACAGAGCTTGAGAGGATCTGCAGAGAAGAATGGGAGAAACTCCCCAAATACAGGTGTGCCAAGCTTGTAGCATCATACCCAAGAAGACTCGAGGCTGTAATCGTTGCCAAAGGTGCTACAACAAAGTATTGAGTCAAGGGTCTGAATACTTATGAAAATTGGATATTTCAGTAGTTTTTTTTACACTTGCAAAAATGTCTAAAAACCTGTTTTTGCTTTGTCATTATGGGGTATTGTGTGTAGATTGATGAGGGGAAAAAACTATTGAATTCATTTTAGAATAAGGCTGTAACGTAACAAAGCGTGGAAAAAGTCAAGGTGTCTGAATACTTTCTGATTGTAGTTCAGAAGTAATTAAATACGCATTTAAAATACATGTAACATAAATACTGCCCATCTCTGCACACACACAAAATACAAATAAGAATGTATTTTTATGTTTTTTGACTGAACTTCATCCAATTTCGTTATCTCTGCTTGCCAAGTGGCTCTCCGTCGATCCCCATGCCAACACACTGACGGATTATCTCTCTCAGACGGACGCTATCGTTTCTTTATTCTGTCGTTTCTTCCCCATCGCTCTACTGTTTATCTCCTCCTGTCCCTGTCTTTGCCACCACAGTCCTCTGAAGTGCAGGGCGTATCTATACGACCTCTCAATTAGTTTAGATTTTTTAGATTAGTTTATTAGTCAAGGGCGTAGATGTAATCTCAGGGTACAGTAAAATTCTTAGTTCAGCTGATGGGGTCGCCGTGGAGACGGTACTCAGGAAGAGGAAGTCCAGTCACGCTCTACGCCCCCCTCTCCTTCCCCATTTCCTTCACTTCCCTTCACTTCCCTTTCCCACCTCAGCAAGACTGACGGCACAAATCTATATCTGCTGATGGCCAGCCAACGCCTCGCCATGTTGTCTGTCTGCCATATCTACAATGATGTTTACCTCTGTTACAATGCTGCATGTTTTACACTATTTCAATCGATTCACTTTGATAAAAGCAGAATGGTTTCTGTTTGTGAAAAATTTGAAAATAAACAACCAGGACACAACGAGCGTTCAATGCTAAACAAGCAAAGGCCAAGGCAGTCTCGTGAATGCTGACCCCAACTCATTCAAAATGTATGCTCATGTATTTCTATTGACTACCCTGTCATATATTCACACAGTATAGCACTTCAGCAATCCTATTCACACAACCAGAGGAGAAAAAGCTTGTATTCATTCTTACTTATGGTACATATTACACATAACTGGATCCTCCTGTATTTCTCTGTGATAGAATAAGCCACCCATCTCACTCATCCCATTTATTTTGCTGGCAGGCAGGGGAAAAAGTGGAAAGTGATGAAGTAAATTAAAAGGTGAAGCGTTAAGAGCCAGCCAACTGGTTTTATTACTTCTTCTTACTCAGTGAGGGGCACCAAGCTTAAAGTTTACATTCCATTTCCATAAGCAGTCCATTGTGATGTGTTGTTATTGTTCATCAAATCGATTTCCATAATGGGTGAATTTAACAGGCTTTTCATGGTAAACCAAAGCAGCACGAGAGAGAGAGAGAGAGAGAGAGAGAGAGAGAGAGAGAGAGAGAGAGAGAGAGAGAGAGAGAGAGAGAGAGAGAGAGAGAGAGAGAGAGAGAGAGAGAGAGACGGATACAGAGAGGAGTAAAGTGTGTGAAAAAGGCCTTTGAGTTGCAAGGTGTGCACTTTTCCCACGTCTCGACGCTGCAGCATTTTAAGTGTTTCTGTTGTGAAGATGAATAATTCAGATGCAGCTATAAGCACTAGGCAAGGCTACGTAGCTACCTGTCACTGTGGAAGGCTTCAGCCACACTAACACACCCCTGGGCGCCATACGCACGCATGGCATTGCCCTCCTCTTCTTGAATGTCAGAGCCAAGTTAGCACTGTGAAACTACAAAACTTCCCCATGTCCAAACATAATTCATGCACATTAAACAAATGTCACCTTTTATGTGATGTGTTGTGAATTTTGTGGAATGGGATATATCACCCAATCCAAATGTAATTTACCATTCCAGTCGATAATATAAGTATAAATTAAATACATGCATTTATTTTACGAGAGAGCATGTTTAGCGTGGAAGGTTGGTGATAGGACACAAAAGATAGCTGTTGTTGCTGCCAGCCTGATATTTATGTTCATGGAGAGAGAGTGAGAGAGAGAGAGCGCGCGCGCGCGAGAGAGAGAGAGAGAGAGAGAGAGCGTGCGAGAGAGAGAGAGAGAGAGAGAGAGAGAGAGAGAGCGTGCGTGCGAGAGAGAGAGAGAGAGAGAGGAGAGAGAGAGAGATAGAGAGACTTATAAAGAAGATCCCTCTCCTGAGTGGAAATGATCCCGGCCGGATGGGAATTAAATCCAGGCTATGATTGGTGCCAGATCCCCGGTGACCCATGACCTGAGAGCAGCGCTCCATCCCCAGGCTTAATTGACTTTACACGGGGGAGGCCATGCACAGAGCACTGCCCTCACCTCTGCTGAATGAGCTCATCCATTAACATGCTGCCTGTAGATGGACTGCTGCCACAAATTCAATGATCTTACCTAATTGAATCCCCTATGAAACAAACTCACTTTATACCATGACATTGTTGAATACTCGTTTCTGATTGGCTTGAAGGGCATTCTAGAGCGTGCATTATTTCCTCTATGTCCTCTCTGCATCTGTATCAGCCTATATATTATTTTTAGTATCTTACGTGAAAGCTGCCCGTTAACAAGAACTGTCAACTTTACATATTTTCCTTCCAATGTAAACTGAATTTCTGAATTAGAACGATGTATCTCATCTTGATAGTCACATTCTCGCCCTTATAGTGAAGTAACAGAATGCATATTAGGTCATGGGTAATGCTAGCCAAATAGAAGAGTATGTGGATGTGGTGGGGAGCAGTCCGCCCCTGACTCTGCTGAAATATAAAGGTAAATGAGCAGCCAGGGGTGATCCATCATCTTAAACTGGAGCTTGGCAGCATGACCAGGCCTCAGCATCAGCATCACTGGCTCCTCACAGCCCAGAACAGCCCAACTCAGCCCACAACAGACCAACTCAGGCCAGTCCAGCCAAGCCTACCCCACAGCCCTGACAACATTATCCTACTTACAGTGAGGGAAAAAAGTATTTGATCCCCTGCTGATTTTGTACGTTTGCCCACTGACAAAGAAATGATCAGTCTATAATTTTAATGGTAGGTTTATTTGAACAGTGAGAGACAGAAAAACAACAAAATAATCCAGAAAAACGCATGTCAAAAATGTTATAAATTGATTTGCATTTTAATGAGGGAAATAAGTATTTGACCCCCTCTCAATCAGAAAGATTTCTGGCTCCCAGGTGTCTTTTATACAGGTAACGAGCTGAGATTAAGAGCACACTCTTAAAGGGAGTGCTCCTAATCTCAGTTTGTTACCTGTATAAAAGACACCTGTCCACAGAAGCAATCAATCAATCAGATTCCAAACTCTCCACCATGGCCAAGACCAAAGAGCTCTCCAAGGATGTCAGGGACAAGATTGTAGACCTACACAAGGCTGGAATGGGCTACAAGACCATCGCCAAGCAGCTTGGTGAGAAGGTGACAACAGTTGTTGCGATTATTCGCAAACAGAAGAAACACCAAATAACTGTCAATCTCCCTCGGCCTGGGGCTCCATGCAATATCTCACCTCGTGGAGTTGCAATGATCATGAGTACGATGAGGAATCAGCCCAGAACTACACGGGATGATCTTGTCAATGATCTCAAGGCAGCTGGGACCATAGTAACCAAGAAAACAATTGGTAACACACTACGCCGTGAAGGACTGAAATCCTGCAGCGCCCGCAAGGTCCCCCTGCTCAAGAAAGCACATATACAGGACCGTCTGAAGTTTGCCAATGAACATCAGAATGATTTAGAGGAGAACTGGGTGAAAGTGTTGTGGTCAGATGAGACCAAAATCGAGCTCTTTGGCATCAACTCTACTCGCCGTGTTTGGAGAAGGAGGAATGCTGCCTATGACCCCAAGAACACCATCCCCACCGTCAAACATGGAGGTGGAAACATTATGCTTTGGGTGTGTTTTTCTGCTAAGGGGACAGGACAACTTCACCGCATCAAAGGTACGATGGACGGGGCCATGTACCGTCAAATCTTGGGTGAGAACCTCCTTCCCTCAGCCAGGGCATTGAAAATGGGTCGTGGATGGGTATTCCAGCATGACAATGACCCAAAACACACGGCCAAGGCAACAAAGGAGTGGCTCAAGAAGAAGCACATTATGGTCCTGGAGTGGCCTAGCCAGTCTCCAGACCTTAATCCCATAGAAAATCTGTGGAGGGAGCTGAAGGTTCGAGTTGCCAAACGTCAGCTTCGAAACCTTAATGACTTGGAGAAGATCTGCAAAGAGGAATGGAACAAAATCCCTCCTGAGATGCAAACCTGGTGGCCAACTACAAGAAACGTCTGACCTCTGTGATTGCCAACAAGGGTTTTGCCACCAAGTACTAAGTCATGTTTTGCAGAGGGGTCAAATACTTATTTCCCTCATTAAAATGTAAATCAATTTATAACATTTTTGACATGCGTTTTTCTGGATTTTTTTGTTGTTATTCTGTCTCTCACTGTTCAAATAAACCTACCATTAAAATTATAGACTGATCATGTCTTTGTCAGTGGGCAAACGTACAAAATCAGCAGGGGATCAAATACTTTTTTCCCTCACTGTACATACTTTACAGTATGCATTGTTTTCTGTACAGTGCAGCACATAGAGATGTGTCTCTTAGTTTAGATCATTTCTACAGTGGTACACTGCCTACTAAAGTGTAAGTTCTATTCCCTCCCCTGAAGGCTGTACTCAGTGGGGTCACAAAGAGCAGCCTGCATGTCTGAGAGACATCAAATAAAAGAGGAAGTTGCCTTTAGGTCATGTTCTCACTGAATACTGATTTAATTGCATTCCCTCCCTCTCTCTCTCTTTTTTCCCCTCTCTTTTACCCCGTCCGTTTCTCGCTTTCCCACACGTGCAGAATGTAGAATGTGGCGTCTAGACCTCCCTCTGTCACAGTCCGTCTATCTCAGGTACATTTCTGTTCCTGCTGTCACTCTGAGTGGAGGGGAGCGGGCATGTGAGAGGAACGACCACATTCGCTGCCTGCTGCCCCAGGCTCATCAATCACACTCATTATTTTCTATAACTCTGGGTCCTAGGCGGCTCCTCCGAGGCCCGCCTCACCTGTCATGGCCGCCGGTCTTTGCAGGGCTGATGGGAGGTGAGTAATGGGTGAGGGGTGGAGTACATGTGGCAGGTCCTTATCACAGACAGGAAGGAAGGAACGGACAGGTAGGAACAGGCACGTCTCACTCACACATTCCATCTGCTGTGTGTACGCTGTCGGAGGTGATGTCTGAGCTCCGATAAAGCTGTTTAGAGCATTTTGTAGGCTACATCACCATGGTGATAATGATCATTATCAATCAGTCCCTCTATCTCTCCATGGGGGAGCAGCATTGACCTTGAAGGAGTTTGGAGAAGTGCTGAAAAATTGTATATTCTGCTGAGTATAGCCATAGGTTAAGCTACATGGAGGAGCTTCCTGAGACACAGTAATAATGTGTCAGCCCATTCTGTTACCACTGAATATTTAATGTTCCAAAGGGAAGATGAAGAGGTACATGTCTCACAGCCAATTAACTAAATGAACTAACATACCATTATCTTGATTAACTAGCAAATAATTAATTCCATTAACTAGCAGCCTATTAACTTAAAGGCTACTACCATTTGCTGTGTCAGTTGCCTTTCCGTGATTGTGGTCATGTGCTCGCCCACCTCCTCCCCTCCATAAAGGCCCATCTTTCCCAGTTAGGTCCCCCACATGCCTGGTCAGACAGTCCTTCCATCTAAGCTCCCTAGCCTTTCTGGATGCCAGAGCAAACATAGACGTGATCTGGACTATGATGTCTAGTAAAACAAATATACATTCAAATGTATAATGACCATGAATGTCAGGTATGACGGTTGACATGGACAGTGTATGTATGGACCTGGTCAGGCCTGGTCTGTACTCTCTGCTGCTACACTGTGGTATTGACATTCCCCACATGCTTTGGTCCAACCCTGTCAGTGTTCTCTACTGAGCGGCTCCAGACAGACAGACAGACAGACAGACAGACAGACAGACAGACAGACAGAGCCCTCCCTACTGAGTTTAAAGAGTTTCCTGCATCAAATGCCCCGTTTAATCAATTGCCGGGAGGAAGCCCCCGTGCCTTTTCACAAGTAGTTTGAGCTGGGTGTGAAATGACTAACAAACAAAGCGATGAATGTGTGTATGAATTAAATGAGACCATCACGGAGGGATAGAGACAGCCATATTGAAACGGCCACAGCTTGATATAAAGCCTGCTCACTTGGTGCATTCAGCTATGAAGATCTGTCTGTTGTGAGTCAGTGATCCATGCTAGGATTAATAACAAACTATTGACCACTCAGCACCAGGAATGATTTGATTGTTGACCTGGTTACAAGAGCGTAGCCCAAAGATCATAACACAGAGAAATACAGACCTGACAGAATGGACGCAATAACTACAGTACATTTTATATCTACTAGGCAGCGAGTGCACCGGGCCGTGAAATAACACCTAAGAAATGAAATAACTGTTGATCACGCAGATAGCTAACAACTTTGGGAGTTACATTGTTAAAAGGTTGTCTGCTGGTATGCCCTTTGCGCTTGAATTTTGCTTTGTTTATTGCCAGCATTAATCTGCCAGAGTGTAATCTGCAGCGCAGAGGCATATTGGTAATGAGTACGAGACAAAAAACACGGGGGACTCATCTACTGGGAACAGAGAAAACAGAGCCAATTTAAGCTACTATACTCCAATGACTTCACTCAGAGGCTTTGTGCCGCAGCCAAAGCCCTCACATAGTAAATAATCAGAATTAGGAGGCAAATGAGAATTAAAGAGTGATCTAAACACTGGAAAGGAGGGAGGGAGGGAGGGAGGGAGGGAGGGAGGGAGGGAGGGAGGGAGGGAGGGAGGGAGGGGGAGTATTCCCCGGAGTGAGACAGATCGCACATTTAATGCCTAGCTATTATAGCTGTAATTCAGGGATGGGCAACTGGCGGCCCACGGGTCGCATGCCCTTGGATCAATTTAATAAAAATAAAATATATACTGTTTATATATATATTTTTTTGAAACTCAGTTGGAGTCTCAAATTACTTTTGCAAGTTAGAATAGTAGAATACACAAGGTGCAATTTCGCTAATGTCAGCAAAAAAAAAGTAGATTGGTAAATTAGTCTAGCGGCCAGCTATCTAAACTTGTAATCAAGGTCGAATTAGAGCCAGGGGGCCCCCATTGATTTTGTTAGTCAGTCTCACTAGATATCATATTAAAAACTGCAAACATTTCTCTCCACCCTATGGCAAAATGTGTAGAATTGCAGGAAATTAGCTGTAAAACATCTAAATTTCCTCTCCGCCCCATGGCAAAATTAGTAGAATTGCAGCAAACTTGCTTTAAAACTGGAACATTTTCTCTACACCCCATGGCAAAATGTGTAGAATTGCACGAAATCAACTCTAAAACTAAAAGAAAATGTCTCTCCACTGTCAAGAGGGGGGCTGCTAAAATTTGCTAGCAATGTGGGCCCCTCATGATGAGTTCAGATTGTTGGTGGCTCCCACCCCATCAATGTTTCCCATCCCTAGTGTAATTAATCAAATAGACATGTATAAATAAACATAAACCGGTGGTAAGGTCCTCCTCCATAGCTGAGCCTGTTTATCTGGAGATGTGGATTGACATGCTAACGAAGCTATCGTCTTAACTGACACAAGATTCTCTGGGTGATTGCAAAGATTCAAAGTGGTATTCTTCCTAGTATTGCCAGATCATAACAACTCATTTATGACCACTACATACATAGACAAATATATTTGGGGGTGGGGCTGAGAATTAAAAAATGTATTGCCCCCGCTACAGACGGCTGTATCGGTCCGCTAATACAGGACTAGTAAAGGCCCAGTGCATTACTTTTGTTTATTAATTATTATTTTTCATTCCGATTTTTTCGGGGGTGCTGCAGCACCCTCAGCACCCCTACTTCCTGCAGCTATGACTACATACAGTATATGTGGCTAGATGCTATTTACAGCTCTTCTGTTCATGTAGCCATAGAAATCTACTGATTGCATGCATATTAAATTGTTTCACATATTTACAATAGATTGTCTCCTATGATAATGCATGGCTGTGTTCTTCACTTCTATGCTCTTGACTTATGCCTGCAGGAATTGTTCAGTATTGTACACAGCACATTTCATTAAGTTAATGTGATTCAGCCATCCAGCAAAGTCTCTGTATGTTTCTGTCTTTTTATGGCAGGGTGTATCAGGCCAGGGCCTATGTATCTCTGCTTTAATAAATATAGACAGTAGAAGAGATTTACCTAGCAGCACATACCAACTCCCTGAGCACACACCCTGAGGAAGAGAATTTCTCCAAATCCATATGTAAATTTTTATAAAACCATGGATACAACTGCCAAACTCCCTCTAGGTTGTACATTCTCATTCTGGCAACTTCAAGCCTCCGAGTCAATCAACATGTTCCTTCCTTCCTCAGCTCAGTGGATGTTCACACTTTGGTTCGCTGCTACCCACATAGCAACAGCGGGAGCCTACGGTGTACAAACATTTGATTGGAACAGGATTATTATTTTGCATTATTTATCTGAACAAGTCTGAAACGTCCTTATCCAGGGCAGACGGAGAGAGCCATTTTATATTCATCTGGCAGTTCAAAGGAGAGGACACATATGAATTCAAGCCCCGCAGTCTCTGTGGTTTGGTGCTCTAACCTCTATACTGCTAACAGTGTGGAGTGTGTGTGGTGGCTATGTCACCTACTGTCATTCCCAATAGTGCTGAAAGTCCATTACTAGCTAGCGGTGAGAGAAGAGAATATAGCAACGTGTCAGCCTGTCACGGAGAGACAATATTGCAGTATAGCAACAGAGTGACAGGCGACACAGACAGCCACAGCGTAATTGGGGACCCATCTGCAGAAAATGAGGATAGCTGATCCAACATCTCCAATATGACAAAACAGTTCCTTTTCTCTGCCAGATTAGTGCAATCCATCATGGAGGAGGCCTGATAATAAAACCCAAATGTCTCCCAATGGATATTGGGCTGGAGCTGAATACAATGGGTAATGTCCACTTTCACTGAATTCAGAAAAATTTGATTGGATCAAGTGAATAAATAGGTGAACAGAAAGGGCTGAGTTGGGAATAACTGGGAACAAATGCAAAAATAGATTAAAAGACATCCCCCTCAGCCGTATAGTACTAACACACCACAGGAGGTTGGAGCAGAATCTGTGGAATGGCATCAAATACATCAAACACATGGTTTGATGCCATTCCATTAGCTCCGTTCCAGACATTATTATGAGCCGTTCTCCCCTCAGCAGCCTCCAATGTCACACACACACACACACACACACACACAAATACACATCAACAGATTATCAGCTCTGCCTGTGTGTGTATGTGTGTGTATTGTATATGTGTGTGTGTGTATTGGCAGAGACCCCTCAAACGCCTCCAAAGGCACCCAATGACTGGATGAAGATTGATCTTGTTAAGAGTTACAAATGGCAGGAGCCTTTGGAGCATTTAGATCCTATAGCTCACTCTCTGGGCTGTGTCCCAAATGGCACCCTATTCCCTATATAGAGCACTACTTTTCACCAGAGCTCGGGGCTCTGGTCAAAAAAGGCTTGGGTCAAAAGTAGTGCACTATATAGGGCAGGAGGCAGGGGTTCTCAAAGTGGGGTCAGGAACTGCAGTGGGACCGCAGCCAGATCTCAATATTTGGTACAGAAACCTTTGTTTGCAATTACAGAGATCATACGTTTCCTGTAGGTCTTGACCAGGTTTGCACACACTGCAGCAGGAATTTTGGCCCACTCCTCCATACAGACCTTCTCCAGATCCTTCAGGTTTCGGGGCCGTCGCTGGGCAATACGGACTTTCAGCTCCCTCCAAAGATTTTCTATTGGGTTCAGGTCTGGAGACTGGCTAGGCCACTCCAGGACCTTGAGATGCTTCTTACGGAGCCACTCCTTAGTTGCCCTGGCTGTGTGTTTCGGGTCGTTGTCATGCTGGAAAACCCATCCACGACCCATCTTCAATGCTCTTACTGAGGGAAGGAGGTTGGTGGCCAAAATCTCGCAATACATGGCCCCATCCATCCTCCCCTCAATACGGTGCAGTTGTCCTGCCCCCTTTGCAGAAAAGCATTGCCAAAGAATGATGTTTCCACCTCCATGCTTCACGGTTGGGATGGTGTTCTTGGGGTTGTACTCATCCTTCTTCTTCCTCCAAACACGGCGAGTGGAGTTTAGACCAAAAAGCTATATTTTTGTCTCATCAGACCACATGACCTTCTCCCATTCCTCCTCTGGATCATCCAGATGGTCATTGGCAAACTTCAGACGGGCCTGGACATGCGCTGGCTTGAGCAGGGGGGACCTTGCGTGCGCTGCAGGATTTTAATCCATGACGGCGTAGTGTGTTACTAATGGTTTTCTTTGAGACTGTGGTCCCAGCTCTCTTCAGGTCATTGACCAGGTCCTGCCGTGTAGTTCTGGGCTGATCCCTCACCTTCCTCATGATCATTGATGCCCCACGAGGTGAGATCTTGCATGGAGCCCCAGACCGAGAGTGATTGACCGTCATCTTGAACTTCTTCCATTTTCTAATAATTGCGCCAACAGTTGTTTGCCTTCTCACCAAGCTGCTTGCCTATTGTCCTGTAGCCCATCCCAGCCTTGTGCAGGTCTACAATGTTATCCCTGATGTCCTTACACAGCTCTCTGGTCTTGGCCATTGTGGAGAGGTTGGAGTCTGTTTGATTGAGTGTGTGGACAGGAGTCTTTTATACAGGTAACGAGTTCAAACAGGTGCAGTTAATACAGGTAATGAGTGGAGAACAGGGGGGCTTCTTAAAGAAAAACTAACAGGTCTGTGAGAGCCGGAATTCTTACTGGTTGGTAGGTGATCAAATACTTATGTCATGCAATAAAATGCAAATGAATTACTTAAAAATCATACAATGTGATTTTCTGGATTTTTGTTTTAGATTCCGTCTCGCACAGTTGAAGTGTACCTATGATAACAATTAAAGACCTTTACATGCTTTGTAAGTAGGAAAACCTGCAAAATCGGCAGTGTATCAAATACTTGTTCTCCCCACTGTATATCTCATGTATATACAGCATATAGCTCTGGAAAAAAGTAAGAGCTACATTTACTATTTATAGGTATGTGTTTGGGTAAAAATAACATTTTGTTTTATTCTATAAACTACTGACAACATTATATTATTATTATTATTATATTATTATTATTATTTCTCCCAAATTCCCCCCCAATATATTGTCATTTAGAGCATTTATTTGCAGAAAATGACAACTGGTCAAAATAACAAAAAATATGCAGTGTTGTCAGACTTCGAATAATGCAAAGAAAATAAATTCATGTTCATTTTTAAACAACACAATACTAATTTTTTTACTTAGGAAGAGTTCAGAAATCAATATTTGGTGGAATAACCCTGATTTTCAATCACAGCTTTCATGCGTCTTGGCATGCTCTCCACCAGTCTTTCATGTTGATGTTGGGTGACTTTATGCCACTCCTGGCACAAGAATTCAAGCAGCTTGGCTTTGTTTGATGGCTTGTGACCATCCATCTTCCTCTTGATCATGTTCCAGAAGTTTTCAATGGGGTTCAGGTCTGGAGATTGGGCTGGCCATGACAGGGTCTTGATCTGGTGGTCCTCCATCCACACCTTGATTGACCTGGCTGTGTGGCATGGCACATTGTCCTGCTGGAAAAACCAATCCTCAGAGTTGGTGAACAATGTCAGAGCAAAAGGAAGCAAGTTTTCTTCCAGGACAACCTTGTACATGGCTTGATTCATGCGTCCTTCACAAAGACAAATCTGCCCGATTCCAGCCTTGCTGAAGCACCCCCAGATCATCACCAATCCAAATTTCACAGTGGGTGCGAGACACTGTGGCTTGTAGGCCTCTCCAGGTCTCCGTCTAACCATTAGACGACCAGGTGTTGGGCAAAGCTGAAAATTGAACTCATCAGAGAAGATTACCTTACTCCAGTCCTCTACGGTCCAATCCTTATGGTCTTTTGCAAACCTCAGCCTGGCTCTTCTTTGCTTCTCATTGATGAAGGGCTTTTTTCTAGCTTTGCACGACTTCAGCCCTGCCCCTAGGAGCCTGTTTCGAACCGTCCTCGCCGTGCACTTCACCCCAGCTGCCGTTTGCCATTCTTTTTGTAGGTCACTTGATGTCATCCTACGGTTGTTGAGTGACATTCGAATGAGTTGGCGGTTATCCCGGTCAGTAGAGAGTCGTTTTCGCCCTCTGCCAGTCTGTAGCTTTGTTGTCCCCAATGTCTGCTGCTTGAACTTGTTCTTATGAACCGCCGTCATTGAAATTTTAAGGATGGAAGCAACCTGACGCTCACTGTATCCCTCTGCCAGTAAAGCCAGAATTGAACCCTTCTTTTCCTCACTCAAAACTTTCCTTTTCAACTCTTTTGGCATGGTCAATAGTTATTTTTTGATTAATATTACTTTTGAGGTACTATTAGCACTGTTTTTGCCATCCAGCTGGTCCTATTGCAAGAGGATAGTGATGACCACAGCAGTGGTTTTTATACTTTTCCTCGTTAAATAAGATTTGGTTCAGCGGATCACCTAATCAGTACCTAATTCAGTAGAATGAGGTGTGCCTGTGTTGGAATTCAACAGACACTGGAATGGAATGGCTGTCATACATGTAGATATGCTGATTTAAGAGTGGTCTCTTAATTTTTTCCAGAGCTGTATATATATTTTGTCCAAGGGAATCTGTGGAATAAGTTTAGTGTTATACAATACAATGTAATATCATTAATTTACATCGGCAACATGGGCCTGGGAGGCTCACAGGGATATTGGTATCCACAGTACTCCACCAATTATAAATTTTTCAACTCAATACTTCTTGTATACCCCCAAAACATTTTTTTTAAACTTAAATGCCCTGTAATTTAAGCTTTAAAACTGCAAGGTTTTCTCTCTGTCTCATGGCAAAATGTGTAGAATTGCAGAATTGTATCTTTAAAGCAGCAACAATTAAATATCTCTCTGCCACATGGCAAAATGTGTAAAATTGCCGGACATTTGCTTGAAAACTGCTAAATGTTCTCTCCCAGGGCCCAAGACTAGTTTCATCTGGCCATGGACTGCACTCCCAAAGTCATAGTAGAGCTCCTTGTATGCTATTTCTATCTCACTCTAGTTGTGTTCTGATTATGAGGCGGTCCCTGATGAAATTGCTATTACAGAAGGGGTCCCTACCCCAAAAAGTTTGAGAACCCTTGATATAGGGAATAGGGTGCCATTTGGAAGCCCCCCTCTCTATCTCTCTCTACCCTCCCTCCCTCCACTAAGGGGGATCCAGAGGCTGCTGTGGAATTAGTTTTGAGGCCGTTGGCTGAACTCATAGCTGCCACGCAACTCAGAACTACAGACGCCTGAACAACAATATGCAAAAAGATGTCAGAGAAAATGATAGAACACTAGAAATGTGAAGCAGCAACATCTGGATCAGCCGCCCAACAACCTGCCCGCTTGACCCTATCCCCTCCTCTCTTCTCCAGACCATTTCCGGAGACCTTCTCACTTACCTCACCTCGCTCATCAACTCATCCTTGACCGCTGGCCATGTCCCTTCCGTCTTCAAGAGAGCGAGAGTTGCACCCCTCCTCAAAAAACCTACACTCGATCCCTCTGATGTCAACAACTACAGACCAGTATCCCTTCTTTCTTTTCTCTCCAAAACTGTTGAGCGTGCAGTCTCTAGCCAACTCTCCTGCTATCTCTCTCAGAATTACCTTCTTGATCCAAACCAGTCAGGTTTCAAGACTGGTCATTCAACTGAGACTGCTCTTCTCTGTGTCACGGAGGCTCTCTGCACTGCTAAAGCTAACTCTCTCTCCTCTGCTCTTATCCTTCTAGACCTATCCGCTGCCTTTGATACTGTAAACCATCAGATCCTCCTCTCCAACCTCTCCGAGTTGGGCATCTCCGGCGCTGCTCACTCTTGGATTGCATCCTACCTGACAGGTCGCTCCTACCAGGTGGCGTGGCGAGAATCTGTGTCCGCACCACGTGCTCTCACCACTGGTGTCCCCCAGGGCTCAGTTCTAGGCCCTCTCCTATTCTCTCTATACACCAAGTCACTTGGCTCTGTCATATCCTCACATGGTCTCTCCTATCATTGCTACGCAGACGACACAAAATTAATTATCTCCTTTACCCCTTCTGATAACCAGGTGGCGAATCGCATCTCTGCATGTCTGGCAGACATATCAGTGTGGATGTCGGATCACCACCTCAAGCTGAACCTCGGCAAGACAGAGCTGCTCTTCCTCCCGGGGAAGGACTGCCCGCTCCATGATCTCGCCATCACGGTTGACAACTCCATTGTGTCCTCCTCCCAGAGTGCAAAGAACCTTGGCGTGACCCTGGACAACACCTTGTCGTTCTCCGCTAACATCAAAGCGGTGACCCGATCATTCGCAGAGTACGACCCAGCCAACAGCGAGATTACTGCAACTCGCTGTTTGCTGGGCTCCCTGCCTGTGCCATTAAACCCCTACAACTTATCCAGAACGCCGAAGCCCGTCTGGTGTTCGACCTTCCCAAGTTCTCTCATGTCACCCCGCTCCTCCGCACACTCCACTGGCTTCCAGTTGAGGCTCGCATCTACTACAAGACCATGGTGCTTGCCTACGGAGCTGTGAGGGGAACGGCACCTCCTTACCTTCAGGCTCTAATCAGACCCTACACCCAAATGAGGGCACTACGTTCATCCACCTCTGGCCTGCTAGCCACCCTACCTCTACGAAAGCACAGTTCCCGCTCAGCCTAGTCAAAGCTATTCGCTGCTCTGGCACCCCAATGGTGGAACAAGCTCCCCCACGACGCCAGGACAGCGGAGTCACTGACCACCTTCCGGAGACACTTGAAACCCTACCTCTTTAAGGAATACCTGGAATAGTATAAAGTAATCCTTCTACCCCCCACCCCCCCCTCCCCCACCACCCCCCATAAAAAAAAATGGTAAGTCGCTCTGGATAAGAGCGTCTGCTAAATGATGTAAATGTAAATGGATCAGCTGGTTTCCTGACTCCACACCACCTCACTGCAGTCCCATTCAGGCCCAGCTACACCTGACACAGGTAGTCCATTTTCACCCTTAGCACAGGCTTTCTGCATGCTGGGTTAAGCACCTGTGTATTGTTGTCAGGGTTGGGGTCAATTCCATTTCAATTCAGAAAGTAAACCAAATACCAATTCCAATTCTAAATATTCCTGATTGAAAAGCATTAAAGAGAATTGGAATTGCAGTGTACTTCCTGAATTGACTGGAATTGAAATATAATTGACCTCAACCCTGATGAATTAATTAATTAATTAATTAATTAATGACATTTTATTTTCGTGTCAAATCGTCAATGTCACGATCGTCGGGAACAGAGGACCAAGGCGCAGCGTTGCAGGCAAACATACTCTTTAATAGAGACACGATCAAAACAACAAACGATACGTGACAGTTCACGGTCTAACCTAAACAGACTTGAAACAAGATCCCACAAACACACATGGGAAACACACAGTTTAAATATGGCTCCCAATCAGAGACAACCAACGACAGCTGACACTCGTTGCCTCTGATTGGGAGCCACTCAGGCCAACATAGAAATACACATACTCGATAAACAAATGAAATGCACACCCTGGCTCAACATACAGTGGGGAAAAAAAGTATTTAGTCAGCCACCAATTGTGCAAGTTCTCCCACTTATAAAGATGAGAGAGGCCTGTAATTTTCATCATAGGTACACGTCAACTATGACAGACAAATTGAGAAAATAAAATCCTGAAAATCACATTGTAGGATTTTTTATGAATTTATTTGCAAATTATAGTGGAAAATAAGTATTTGGTCACCTACAAACAAGCAAGATTTCTGGCTCTCACAGACCTGTAACTTCTTCTTTAAGAGGCTCCTCTGTCCTCCACTCGTTACCTGTATTAATGGCACCTGTTTGAACTTGTTATCAGTATAAAAGACACCTGTCCACAACCTCAAACAGTCACACTCCAAACTCCACTATGGCCAAGACCAAAGAGCTGTCAAAGGACACCAGAAACAAAATTGTAGACCTGCACCAGGCTGGGAAGACTGAATCTGCAATAGGTAAGCAGCTTGGTTTGAAGAAATCAACTGTGGGAGCAATTATTAGGGAAATGGAAGACATTCAAGACCACTGATAATCTCCCTCGATCTGGGGCTCCACGCAAGATCTCACCCTGTGGGATCAAAATGATCACAAGAATGGTGAGCAAAAATCCCAGAACCACACAGGGGGACCTAGTGAATGACCTGCAGAGAGCTGGGACCAAAGTAACAAAGCCTACCATCAGTAACACACTACGCCGCCAGGGACTCAAATCCTGCAGTGCAAGATGTGTCCCCCTGCTTAAGCCATTACATGTCCAGGCCCGTCTGAAGTTTGCTAGAGTGCATTTGGATGATCCAGAAGAGGATTGGGAGAATGTCATATGGTCAGATGAAACCAAAATATAAATTTTTGGTAAAAACTCAACTCGTCGTGTTTGGAGGACAAAGAATGCTGAGTTGCATCCAAAGAACACCATACCTACTGTGAAGCATGGGGGTGGAAACATCATGCTTTGGGGCTGTTTTTCTGCAAAGGGACAAGGACGACTGATCCGTGTAAAGGAAAGAATGAATGGGGACATGTATCATGAGATTTTGAGTGAAAACTTCCTTCCATCAGCAAGGGCATTGAAGATGAAACGTGGCTGAGTCTTTCAGCATGACAATGATCCCAAACACACCGCCCGGGCAATGAAGGAGTGGCTTCGTAAGAAGCATTTCAAGGTCCTGGAGTGGCCTAGCCAGTCTCCAGATCTCAACCCCATAGAAAATCTTTGGAGGGAGTTGAAAGTCTGTGTTGCCCAGCGACAGCCCCAAAACATCACTGCTCTAGAAGAGATCTGCATGGAGGAATGGGCCAAAATACCAGCAACAGTGTGTGAAGACTTACAGAAAACGTTTGACCTATGTCATTGCCAACAAAGGGTATATAACAAAGTATTGAGAAACTTTTGTTATTGACCAAATACTTATTTTCCACCATAATTTGCAAATAAATCCATTAAAAATCCTACAATGTGATTTTCTGGATATTTTTTTCTCATTTTGTCTGTCATAGTTGACGTGTACCTATGATGAAAATTACAGGCCTCTCTCATCTTTTTAAGTGGGAGAACTTGCACAATTGGTGGCTGACTAAATACTTTTTTCCCCACTGTACAAGTGTCCCCAGAGCCAGGGCGTGACAGTACCCCCCCCTAAAGGCGCGGACTCCGACCGCGCCCACCAAACACCACAGGGGAGGGACCGGGTGGGCACTCCGCTTAGGCGGCGGATCCGGCTCCGGGCCTGATCCCCGCTCCCTCTCCAACCCCCAAAGTACCCCTGGTCCGGTCTGGCCCGCTGGCCGGAGCTGGACTGCACACTGGTGGAGCAGATTGCTCTAGCTCCGGCGTGAAGCATCTGACCGGTGCCGGACCAGCCACCGGTGGAACAGGCACGGGCCGTGCCGGACTGACGACGCACACCACTGGCTTGGTGTGGGGAGCAGGAGCGGGCCGCGCCGGGCTGACGAAACGCACCACTGACTTGGTGCGGGGAGCAGGAGCGGGCCGGACCGGGCTGACGAGGCGCACCACTGACTTGGTGCGAGTGGCAGGAACAGGCCGGACCGTACTGGGAACACACACCACTGGCCCTACGTGGGGATCAGGAACAGGCCGGACCGGACTGGCAACACACGCCAGTACCTCTCGCCGTGCCTCTACATCCTCCTTCCCCCTGGTGACCAGTGACTCCCGTAACCTGGCGGCCTCCTGCTGCCCCGTCGTCCACGGCGTTAGCCCCCCCCTAAAAAATGTATGGGCTTGTCTCTCCCCCGTGCTCATGGCCTCCATCCCTCTTGCCAGACTCTCACTCATCTCCTCCCAGGTCCATCCTCTCTCCTCGTCACGCTGCTTGATCCAGTCGAGGTGGGATCTTCTGTCACGATCGTCGGGAACAGAGGACCAAGGCGCAGCGTTGCAGGCAAACATACTCTTTAATAGAGACACGATCAAAACAACAAACGATACGTGACAGTTCACGGTCTAACCTAAACAGACTTGAAACAAGATCCCACAAACACAAATGGGAAACAGACAGTTTAAATATGGCTCCCAATCAGAGACAACCAACGACAGCTGACACTCGTTGCCTCTGATTTGGAGCCACTCAGGCCAACATAGAAATACACATACTCGATAAACAAATGAAATGCACACCCTGGCTCAACATACAAGTGTCCCCAGAGCCAGGGCGTGACAGTCAATTGGCAACCCATCCCTTATGGGATTAATTGACACATAAACAGACATGACAATAATTCACTGTGGTTGTTGCATCCTCCTTTCCTTAATTTCCCTTTAGTGGATTACATTACCTCATCCTATTTCCAACCACATGTACTGTACTGCTGCACTGACATCTCTCCTCTACCCACTGCCACTTCCCCAGCTATCAGAAAGACATGGACATGCTATGTTTCTTTTTAAAAAACATCTTCCTATTAGATCCAGCAAATGTCAGCAACAGGGAGGCTGTTCACCAGGCTGGTTCACCCTACAGAGAGAGAACTGCCAGAATGTCAGGCCTTCCATCACCAGCCAGTGTGGCCTTTACAAACCAGACAGAAATGGCTACCACATGCTGGCGAGGCCTGGCCAGCAGCTACTGAAGAAAACAGGAATCAGACACAGAATATGAGGGAATATGTTCTCAAAGGTGGTGCCAGATCCCCTTGTTCACTTTACCCAATGAAATTTACAAAGCAGAAGAGGCAAACAACCAATTACGACCTCCACACACACACACTGCACCGTTTCTCCGAAGGCTAACTCAAGGACGTACATCTGCACAGGTTCAAATGTGTAATCCCAGCATGTACTCTCTCTCTTACACACACACACACACACACACACACACACACACACACACACACACACACACACACACACACACACACACACACACACACACACACACACACACGCACACACACACACAGACTTCAGTGGCACGGGCCCCAGTCTTCTCGCTCTCCTCTCTGCACCAGCTGACATTGGTTATTACTCTATATCATCAGCAGTCATCATGAAGTTCTCAATAAAGGGATCTGATTGGACACAAATGGAGAGTAATAGATACAAACACATCCATCTGTTCTTCAATTCCATCCCTCCCTCCACTACGCCCTCCATCCCATCATCCTCTCCTTCTGGAATTTATCTAATACTCAATCTGTTCACTGGGCAGCACACAATAAGGTACTGTACAGACTAATGCTTCACCGTGACTTAGCCTAATGAATGTGACTAAGTGAGGGTAGAAATCTATGGCTACCTCTATTTCACAGGAGAAACAACCATATGCTTAGCAGTGCCACGGCCAAGGGTTCTGTTGAGTCTTAACCATGGCTGTGTTTCAACAAATCAGAGGGAGTGAGGAGTAAATGAGTGGGATGATTCCTCTCTCCGGGGGAAATAATAAGAAATTGGTATGACTGAAAATAATTAACTCATCTCAAAGGCCGTAATCAATCATCGCTGCCAGTCACACTCACACACAATCACTTTCTGATTTCTAATGGAACCATAATAACAAACAACCTACTGTAGCCTACAACCAAAACAGAGCAGAAAACGGTTTAGGTAATTTATCCAATGGAGCGGCTGTAATTACATGGAAACATCTTTATGAAGTAATAAACTAAGTTATACTTTGTTGTAGGCTAAGTGAACAAACTAAACAAACAAAAAATGAACATTATGTTCCAACCCAAGGCAAGTCATTAAGCAGTGAAGCATAATAATAAAACCTCCCAACGTTATTTCATAAAGAAATATCGGGGCGGTGGGACTGAGCGCCTAATAGCCGTGAGCCATTGGGGGTATAGATTGCGTGCTGGCAGGTGGTGTATCCGTCAGCGGCGCAGCAGCGGTGGCGAAACGGTTGGTATTTGCACGCCGCCTGCCATGCCTTTATCATCATCAGCAGGTGTGGCTGTGAGATTCCTCACAGTAACATTCATTATGTCACAGAGAAGAGCAGGCATATCAAGAAATATGGCTGCCCTGGGCGCTTAATGTACTTCATTTCCACAGAGTAAGGAGGGATGAATATGGAAAGAAAGAAATAGCCTAACTGGGCTGGGATTGTGTTTCTGGCCCCAGTGTATGTGGGAGAGGCAAATGCTGAGAGTTTTATGAATAATAATGTAGTATTAAAATAGAGGATGATTAATGATACTCCTAGCAGAAAGACATGGAGGGATGTCATGGCCTTCTGTGTAGGACTGTATGAGGGTGTGTGAGTGTGAGTGTGAGTGTGTGTGCGTTTGCATGTACTGTATGTGTGCGTGTGTGCAGGGGCGAATGCGTTTGCTTGTGTGTGAGTATATGTGTGTGTGGTTTCATTAGGGTTTGCACTAGATGTGTGTGTATCATGTGTGTATTTGACTGGGCCTTGATTTATTAGAGTGTGAAATATTAACAGGGAAGAGGAACTGATTTGGGGGCGAAAGAGATCTAAGTACAGTCCCTCATTCATATTTCAACAACTTTCCAATCTCTGAAAACGACCTTGGCTAACTAGCATCCTAATGCTAGGGAACAGAGTGGCAGAGCAGCACTGGGTAGTGCCTCACTCTCATCCTAATGCTAGGGAACAGAGCAGCACTGGGTAGTGCCTCACTCTCATCCTAATGCTAGGGAACAGAGCAGCACTGGGTAGTGCCTCACTCTCATCCTAATGCTAGGGAACAGAGCAGCACTGGGTAGTGCCTCACTCTCATCCTAATGCTAGGGAACAGAGCAGCACTGGGTAGTGCCTCACTCTCATCCTAATGCTAGGGAACAGAGCAGCACTGGGTAGTGCATCACTCTCATCCTAATGATAGGGAACAGAGCAGCACTGGGTAGTGCCTCAATCTCAGCTGTGTTTCATGTCCTGACCATATCAAAAGACTAGGCTACTACTGTATATCTGCTGCTGGAGTTTGTTAATGATGTTTAATTAATATCTTATAAACGTAACATGCTTGGTTTATTTATCTCTCTGATTCTGTTTTACCGTCTCTCCTCTCCCTCCTTTTTCGGCAGTTCTTAAAGGTCAACTCAGCAATGCACACAGTAAACAGCAGTACTGGGTCAATTTCCGCAACAACTAAGAGTGTTGAAGCTGTTTTAGTTCCGTAGCTACCGTGTTGAAGCAGTGTGAAGCGAACCCATGCACATGCGCAGATACTCTGTGTGACTGTGTGAGAGCGAAGTCTTGCATCGCGCTCATCACTTTATACATTAGATGGTGCTGCTTGTGGCAATGTCAAAACGCTGAGTATACCTTTGTTGTCTGTGTGTGTGTGTGTGTGTGTGTGTGTGTGTGTGTGTGTGTGTGTCAGTCCTCCTCACCAAAAGGGCTCTCGCTGCTATCTATGTCTTTCATGCCATCTGTGAGAGAAGCAGCCACAGCTGAGGGCAAAGACTAAAACACAAAGCAAAGGGGCACACTCACACAACAAAACACACACACACCCAAACCAGATGATTATGTGCTGAGCATCTAGAGCTTAAATCAAAGCGGAAATCTAAAGACACAAAAAATAAAAACCCACTGATAGAGGAAAAAGGATGATCAAATTCAGAGGAACCACATCAACCACAGCCAGCGAAGACAGAACAGAACAAGATAAAGATGGAGAGCGAGAGAGGGGGTGGAGAAGAGAAAAGAACAGACAAGATGCTGAAATAACAAAGATAGTCTGAAGAACAGGAAATCAAGAGCTAATATCTGCTTAGCTGTTACAGTCTATTCCCCTGTACACGGCGCAACATCTCCTCTAAATTGACTCTTAACTGGGCTGAATGAGGACAACACCATACCCTCTGGCTTGGTCAAAATCAACACACAGGCCAGGCTCTGGTATTCAGACAGTCCACTCTATATCAGCCACTCTCTCACACCATCTGCTGCAATTGCCTACAGAGAGGACCAGCACCACCCACAGAGACAGAGCTGTATGAATAGCACTTTAAAAGCATATTAGCAGGCTTTTATGGATCTGCTACATGGGTGGTAAAATGCAGAAAAGCCTTTTTGCTCTAACTCCAGACCTCACATAATAAGGCATTGAACTCCACACGGTCAGTTCATTGAGTTTAGTTAAAGGAGGAGAACCAGGTGAGTCATGCTTTCATAAAGAACATCCATCCTTCCTCTAATCAACTCCAGGTGGAGTCTGACCATACAATATGATTGTGGCTTGTATCTTGAAAAAAACTGTCAAACTGAAATGTTTCAATAAAATAAAAGTTAGTCTATCCAGCTGTGGTTGGTTGGGGGAGCCTGCATTCAAGCCTGTCTTAAAATGCACTCATTATAACTAGTGCTGCTGTTCGGCCTTATCTGAAAATTGATCCTCCAACCAACTGTTGACTGCAGTGGTGGTCAGTGCAGTTTAAGATTTTTTTTTATGAGCATGGCCTTATTTCATTATTATTATTATTATTATTATTATTATTATTAGTAGTAGTAGTAGTAGTAGTAGTATATTATTTTACACCCTTTTTTCCCCAATTTCGTGATATCCAATTGCGATCCAATTACGATCTTGTCTCATCGCTGCAACTCCCCAACTGACTCGGGAGAGGCGAAGGTCGAGTAATGCGTCCTCTGAAACATGACCTGCCAAACCGCACTTCTTAACACCCGCCCGCTTACGGTGTTAAGAAACTGTGTTGAGGAAACACCATTCAACTGACGACCGAAGTCAGCCGAGCATGGCCTTATTTCTAATACAGCATATTGGATGACTATCATTCATATTCCATTCACCCAGCTCACTACATGAAACAGTTGCAAACAAGAGTTTCTATTGGACAAATTCAGGTATGTTTATCCCCGTTTTGTTACTTTTGCTTCTGTTTAAGAAATGTTTTTCAACAGAATTGGCGGAATGAATACACCCCTGATCACACGCAAACACAGTTCACTTTCATAGCAGCCACATACAAACAGCTCCTCTCACCTTTTCCCTTCGCTTGTGGACTTCAGCTGTCTGTGAAAAAACATTTCCAAGCCAAACCTTCATATCATAACCGCTTACCGCTACACACAGCTTACATCGTTGTCACTATATTAACGTCACTCGTTAGTAAACCCGCTACAATTATGCAGTACAGTGTACAGTCAGCAGCAAGCAGTTTAGCAGTTACACCTGTGGGCCCCGGTGGTTATAAATTAATAAAACCAAAAGCTTACCTTGACTTGGAAGAGTTCCAGTGTTGGATAGCCGTAGCCAGCTAGCTAATATAGCATCCATGTCTGTTTGAGTCGGGTGTTTGAGCAGACTAAACTAGCTAGTTGCATTCGCTAGCTAAGTAAGTGAAAGTGAAATAAAATACAACAAAATATAGCTAGCTCTCTCTCTCTCTTGCTTCTCAATTTTTGAAGAAATTCATTTGTTCAAAACTGTTCATTGTCTTTCTCTCTCTTTGAGTCAACTACTCACCACGTTATGCACTGCAGTGCTATAGCTAGCTGTAGCTTATGCTTTCATTATCTGATCCTTTGATTGGGTGGACAACATGTCAGTTCATGCTGCAATAGCTCTGATAGGTTGGAGGATGTCCTCCGGAAGTCGTCATAATTACTGTGTAAGTCTATGGAAGGGGGTATGAACTACGAGCCCCCTAGGTTTTGTATTGAAGTCAATGTACCTACAGTAGGACAGAAACTAGCTTTCCTCTGGCTACATAATGGTGCTACCCTACAGAGTGCTGTTGAGGCTACTGTAGACCTTCATTGCAAAACAGTGTGTTTTAATGAATTATTTGGTGACATGTGAATATATTCACACTGAACAATAATATAAACGCAACATGTAAAGTGTTGGCCCCATGATTCATGAGTTGAAATAAAATATTTCCCTGAAGGCAGTTGGCATACTGACCGCAGGAATGTCCCACAGAGCTGTTGCCAGATAATTTAATGTTAATTTCTCTACCATTAGCTGCCTCCAACGTTGTTTTAGAGAATTTGGCAGTATGTCCAACCGGCCTCATAACTGCAGACCATGTGTATGGCGTTGTGTGGGCGAGCGGTTTGCTGATGTCAACGTTGTGAACAGAATTCCCCATGGTGTCGGTAGGGGTTATGGTATGGGCAGGCATAAGCTACGGACAACGAACACAATTGCATTTTATCTATAGCAATTTGAATGCACAGAGATACCGTGACGAGATCCTGAGGCCCATTGTCGTACCATTCATCCTGCGCCATCACCTCATGTTTCAGCATGATAATGCACAGCCTCATGTCGCAAGGATCTATACACAATTTCTGGAAGCTGACAATGTCCCAGTTCTTCCATGGCCTGCATACTCACGAGACATGTCACCCATTGAGCATGTTTGGGATGCTCTGGATCGACGTGTACGACAGCGTGTTCCATTTCCCGCCAATATCCAGTAACTTCGCACAGCCATTAAAGAGGAGTGGGACAACATTTCAAAGGGCACAATCAACAGCCTGATCAACTCTATGCAAAGGAGATGTGTCGCGCTGCATGAGGCAAATGGTGGTCACACCAGATACTGACTGTTTTTTTAAAATTCATGACCCTACTTTTTTTAAGGTATCTGTGACCAACAGATGCATATCTGTATTCCCAGTCGTCAAATCCATAGATTTGGGCCAAATTAATTTATTTCAATTGAAGGATTTCCTTATATGACCTGTAACTCAGTAAAATCCTTGACATTGTTGCACGTTGCATTTATATTTTTGTTCAATATAGTATAGTTTTATCTAAAAATGATAATTTTTGTAATGTTTCACTGTTTAGATTTTTATGAAATTCACTGAGGAGGATGGTCCTCCCCTTCCTCCTCTGAGGAGCCTCCACTGGTTTACTGTCTGGGCAGGTGAGACTCCTAGCCACGGTAACCTGCTGCAAGAACAGGTCTGATCTGACTTATAAAGACATTGTGGCTTAATGCCAAATGCCTCCACTCCCTGGACAGTAGTGGGCATTGATAAGATACAGGTAGAGAGGAGAGAGCGAAATAGAGAAAGAGAGAAAGCGATTAAGCGAGGAGAGAGAAAGAGAGAGAGAGAGAAAGGAGAGAATAAAGGTTAAATAAAGAGAGAGTGTGTGATCTATATTCAAACAACCACATCGACCCAACTAGAACAACGCAGGTCCACACAGGGAATTTTGAGCCAGGGGCTACTAGAGAACCATCATTGATTTTCCCCCCAGAGCAAAGAACAATCTCCACCTCAACGGAAAGCAGAAGAAGAAGAACAAATTGCATGTGCGAGAGCA
Source organism: Coregonus clupeaformis (assembly GCF_020615455.1). Taxonomy (NCBI): domain Eukaryota; kingdom Metazoa; phylum Chordata; class Actinopteri; order Salmoniformes; family Salmonidae; genus Coregonus; species Coregonus clupeaformis. The sequence continues at coordinate 122,686 of NW_025534515.1, read as the reverse complement.
AATCAACACACAGATGTCACGGTTCAGACAGACGACAAGAGGACCACAATTGCGTCACACCAGAAAGTTTATTTAAACTTAAGGGGAAAGGGATGTAGGGAGTGAGTGAAGGCTCCAGGGGTTATCCCGTCCGATGTGCTGGGTCTGTGCCTCCCCCCAGTGGCAGCGATGCGTCCGATGACGCCGGTGGTTGGTGGTCCAGAAGTCCTGGGGGGGGGAGGAAACACAGACACAACGGGGCGGATGAAAACAGGCAGAAGTACAGTTCAAGGGAAATCCAAATACGTTGTAGCAAGGCAGAAGGCTGGTCAGAGTTACCGGGGTCGAAGAGTAGTCAGGAGTCGTAATGGCAGGAAGCAGGTCTGGTTCTCCTGGGGCAGAAGAGTATCCAGGAATCAGGCAGGTCCGGGGTCACAAAACAGGGGTGAGCCAAAGCGCGAGCACACAGGTTCCGGGGTGTGAGCTTTGCAGACGATCTGACAAAGGAGAGCTGAAAGACAGGGCTATAAATACTGGGAGAGGTTAGTGGGTAATGCAGCGCAGCTGGCAGAGTAATTAGAGCCGAGCAGAGCAGGGACAGGTGGAGCTAGTTAGGCTGAGTAGAGAGAGAGTGGTGAGCAGAGTGGAAACAACTTAAGGTGGTAACCCAGTGGAGTGAGAGGGCTCATGACAGAACCCCCCAAGGGACGGCCCCAGAAGTCCCAAGAGCAACACCACGCCGGCGGGAGGAGGGGAGCCGGAGGAGGGCTAGAACTCCTCCGAACGGTCCGAGCGAACGTCCTCATCCTCGGAGGAAGCCGGAGGGCCGTGGTCGGGAGATGGGACAGGTCCCGAGACAGGATCAGGCACAGGACAGGAAGCCGAGCGGGCAGGACGGTTAGGGATCCCTCTGGGGCGGCCCCCTACGGATTGCAGGTTGATCAGGATGCCGTTGGTGGAAAGCGGTGATGAGAGTCCTATCCACAATCCGACTAGCTGGCACCCAGGTCCTTTCCTCAGGTCCATAGCCCTCCCAGTCAATGAGGTACTGGAGACCCCTACCCTTCCGTCTGGACCGAAGCAGGCGGCGGACGGTGTAAACCAGACCACCATCGACGAGCCGTGGAGGAGGAGGACAAGGCGCAGCAGGGACCAGCGGACTCTCATGGACGGGCTTAATCTTAGACACATGGAAAGTGGGGTGCACCCTCAGGGAATTAGGCAGTTGGAGCCGGACAGCAGTTGGGCTAATCACTCTTATGATAGGGAATGGGCCAATGAACCGAGGTGCCAGCTTCTGCGACTCCACCCTGAGTGGCAGGTTCTTCGATGACAACCACACCCTTTGACCAACATGGTAGGTGGGAGCAGGAATTCTCCGACGGTTGGCCCCGGTAGTGTAGCTGGCAACGGATCTGAGGAGTGTGGCTCTAGCTTTGTTAAACACCTCTCTGAGACCATGGTAGCATTCTGGGACATTGGAGAGGTCAGGAGCGGAGTTAGTAGGTACTGGCCGAGGGGGTAGTGCGGCAGCAAGCAGGCAGGTTCGGTGGCAGTCCTCTCCCCACTCCCTGATCACCCCGGTCACCCAGTCGAGCTGAGGGTTGTGCCGGGCGGAGCCATGGGTAACCCAGGATGAGGGGTTGGCCTGGAGAGGGGAGCAGGTGAAACTGGATAGTTTCTTGATGGTTTCCCGGACAGACCCATCGAGACCGGGGCCGTGACATGAGTGACCGATCCGAGTAAGTGTCCGTCCAGTGCCCGGGCAGGAATAGGAGGTGTCAAACGGAGGTTCTCCAGTCCCAGTTGGCGTGCCAGCTTGATGTCCATTATGTTGGCTTCGGCGCCAGAATCCACCAGAGCAGCCAGGGTGTGAGTTGAGTCAGAGAGGCGGAGGTGAACTTGCAGCAGGGGTTTGCGGTCGGAGGACTGGATGGTCATTGAACTCAACCGGACTCCCCCTATGCCCGGTGAGCTTCGGCCCTTTAAAGGGCAGGTTACCACACGATGTCCGTCACCTCCACAATAGAGGCAGAGGTTTGAGGTGAAGCTGCCGCTGGCGCTCTGCAGGAGTGAGAGAGGCTCGCCCAATCTCCATAGGCTCAGACTGATCAAGCTGACCTGGGTGAGTGGCAGTAGATGACAGGAACCCAGTCGGATCTCTCCGAATGCCGGTAGTAGGTGGACCTTGGCGCCCCCCTCTCACGACGACGGGTCTGTATCCTTCTGTCGATCCTGACAGTCAGTGCGATGGCTTCATCAAGAGTGGAAGGCAGTTCCTGGGAGACCAACTCGTCCTTGATATAGTCAGCCAAACTATGGAAGAACGCGTCCACCAACGATGGTGTGTTCCAAGAACTTCGTCTAGCCAGGGTTCGGAAGTCGATGGAATGGTCTGCGACTGTACGTCTGCCTTGTCGAATACTGAACAGTTCACGAGACGCCTCTGCGGTTGGTGAATCCAGGTCAAACACCTTCAGCATCTCCTCAGCAAACAGGTCGAAGGTTGCACATGCGGGGTTTGACGTTCGAACTCTGCTGTTCCCCAGAGTCGAGCTCGGCCCGTCAGGTGAGTGATGGCATACCCAACCTTAGCCCCCTCCGTGGCGAAGGTCCTTGGCTGCAAGGAGAACTGAAGTCGGCAGCTAGTCAGGAATGGCCGGACCTGGGTAGAATCGCCGTTGAACCGCTCGGGGTTACCAATCTTGGGTTCCGGAGCAGCGGCTGCAATGACCGGGGCAGGTAACTCGGGGGCAGGGCTGGTGGGCAGACTGGCTGGGGTCAGGTTGGTGAGGAGTTGAATGATCATGGCGAGTTGTTGTTGCTGCTGCTGGGACTGCTGCTGGTGCTGCTGGAACTGCTGATGCTGTTGGTAGCCGGCCTGAAGCAGAGAGGTGATGTCGCCGCTCATGCGGCCTAGCTCTCTCTCAGTGTGTTCCAGGCGTAGCATGGCAGTGGGTTGCTCAGGTTCTTCGGTTTCCATGTCGGGGGAAGTGTGCGCTGAGTCCATAATGGTCAGATCGTACTGTCACGGTTCAGACAGACGACAAGAGGACCACAATTGCGTCACACCAGAAAGTTTATTTAAACTTAAGGGGAAAGGGATGTAGGGAGTGAGTGAAGGCTCCAGGGGTTATCCCGTCCGATGTGCTGGGTCTGTGCCTCCCCCAGTGGCAGCGATGCGTCCGATGACGCCGGTGGTTGGTGGTCCAGAAGTCCTGGGGGAGGAAACACAGACACAACGGGGCGGATGAAAACAGGCAGAAGTACAGTTCAAGGGAAATCCAAATACGTTGTAGCAAGGCAGAAGGCTGGTCAGAGTTACCGGGGTCGAAGAGTAGTCAGGAGTCGTAATGGCAGGAAGCAGGTCTGGTTCTCCTGGGGCAGAAGAGTATACAGGAATCAGGCAGGTCCGGGGGTCACAAAACAGGGTGAGCCAAAGCGCGAGCACACAGGTTCCGGGTGTGAGCTTTGCAGACGATCTGACAAAGGAGAGCTGAAAGACAGGGCTATAAATACTGGGAGAGGTTAGTGGGTAATGCAGCGCAGCTGGCAGAGTAATTAGAGCCGAGCAGAGCAGGGACAGGTGGAGCTAGTTAGGCTGAGTAGAGAGAGAGTGGTGAGCAGAGTGGAAACAACTTAAGGTGGTAACCCAGTGGAGTGAGAGGGCTCATGACAACAGAGCGGGTATCTGTAATGGTTTATTAGAATCTATATCAACAGTGTGGCTGCTCTCAAGTACACTTTTCGTAAGGCTACACACAACTTTGGGGAGGACGGACCCTTCTATTTAAATGGCACATTAAGTGCAAAGTGCAAAGGTTGGATGAGTGTATATATTGAAGTCCCCAAAAGAATAGTAAACGAACAAAAATTTGACCAACTGGGGACATTTTTTTAGTTCCCACGAGGTCAAATGCTATTTCTAGGGGGTTTAGGGTTAAGGTTACAATTAGTGTTAGGGTTAGAATGACGTTAAGGGTTGGGTTAGGAGCTAGGGTTAGTTTTAGGGTTAGGGTTAGGCGCTAGGGATAGGTTTTTGGTTTAAGGTTAAGGTTAGGGTAAGGGCAAGGGTAAGGGTAAGAGTACGGGTTAGGGTTAGGGTTAGGTTTAGGGTTAGGGGTTATGGAAAATAGGATTTTGAAATGGACTGAATTGTGTGTCCCCACAAGATTAGCTTTACAGACTGTTTGTGTGTGTGTGTGTGTGTGTGTGTGTGTGTGTGTGTGTTTGTGGTCTGTATGAGGGAGGATAGTTTCTGACAGAGGGATCCAGTCAGAGACAGAGTGTGTGGTTATCAGAGGAAGGAGAGTCAGTGTGACTGTAAATAAATGAGCTGGGGGAGCGGTCCCCATCCCAACATTACAAAGGTCAATCGCATCTGATCTCTCCTCATGGTGTGTGTGTGTTAATACCAATGCTTCTATTATTTCTGCAGCAGAGCTAACACAAACTGGCTAATCAAAGGCAACCACTACCTATCCTTCATGGGTGTGTGGACGAGGCAACCACCTCTAACCTATAGCATCTCCTTCACTGGAATACTAACAACTCCAACCTGTAGCATCTCCTTCACTGGAATGCTAACAACTCTAACCTGTAGCATCTCCTTCACTGGAATGCTAACAACTCTAACCTGTAGCATCTCCTTCACTGGAATGCTAACAACTCTAACCTGTAGCATCTCCTTCACTGGAATATTAACAACTGCAAACTGTAGCATCCCCTTCCCTGGAATACTAACAACAGTTTTTGGAGAGGGCCAGCCAGCTCAGCACTGATACTGTAAGTCCACTTTACTCAGCCTCCAGTTGGTTGGTAGGTTTACCCAATACCAGACTGCATTGTGCTGGGTTGATTCCAACAGTCAGCATCCCATCTGTCCTTCACAATACACACCTCATTCATCCACTGCACCGGGTGATTAATGTACCGTAGGTAGCTGTGTGTGAGGGTGGATGGTGAAGATGGTATGTGTGTCTGGAAACTATAGAGAACATGAGTGGCGGTAGGGAGTGCAAGTTACAGCAGAGAGAGAGAGAGACAGAGAGAGAGAGAGAGAGCTCCTGTTCAAAGGATCTGTGATTGACAGCTGTGTGGGACTCCGAGAGGGGCTGCCGGGTATAAATGAAGTCAAAGACTGGTCTGGGGGGAGAATATAAATACCAGTACTGTGAAAATGAAAAAGAACATGAATAAGCAGTCAGGATTAGAGAAGCAGATAAGCGAGAGCATGAGAGAGATATAATCTGCACTGCAGGGCTGTGCTTTGTGATCACACCGATCTGTCCGACTGCACAAGGCGTCCTCTGTATGACGGCTTTTCCTGTGAGAGCTCTCTGCTCTCTGCCCATACACTTACTCAACCACCACCCCACTGGGGAGTTTTAATGATCAGCAGCAGGCCTCTGATGTTCCTGTATGAAGGCCCAGATCAGCCCCCTCTATAACACCCCACCTGGGTAATCATTACCCAACACACACACAGACAGACAGAGAGACAGACAGACAGCTCTTTGATTACAGACTAGTCCCACTACTACGGACTGTGGCTCACACAACCACAACCCATGAGGCAGAGAGAAATGGAGTGAGAAGGGAGGATGGATAGACAGAACAAGAGAGACTAGGCAAAGAACAGGTGTAATAAGAGTGAGGGAGTGAAGGAGAGAGGAGTGGGAGAAAGAGAGGAGTGGGAGGGAGTGGAGAGGGAGGGTGAGAGAATCGTCTGAGGTTAAATCAAATGCTGTGAAGAAGCTATACAGCAGCACCGGTTTCATAGACACCAGAGCTCTACAAAACATTTCAGTCACCAAATTGGATTTATTCAAGGAAAAAGACAGGGGAGGAGTAAAACTGTTGTGCCTGGTCTAAAGCAGAGGTAGGTGGGAGCTGTGAGGAGCTGTGAATGTGGGTTTTGTAGCCCAGTGTGTCTGATGATTTCCACTTGTTCACAGACACTGTTATACACTATATATAGAAAAGTATGTGGACACCCTTTCAAATTAATGGTTTTGGCTAGTTCAGCCACACCCGTTTCTGGCAGGTGTATAAAATCGTGCACACAGCCATGCAATCTAAATAGACAAACATTGGCAGTAGAATGGCCTTACTGAAGAGCTCAGTGACTTTCAATGTGGCACCGTCATATGATGCCACCATTCCAACAAGTCAGTTTGTCAAATTTCTGCCCTGCTAGAGCTGCCCCGGTCAACTGTAAGTGCTGTTATTGTGAAGTGGAAACTTCTAGGAGCAACAAAGCTGGAAGTAGAGGCCTAAGCATTGTTGTTCACTAGTTTACTCCAAGTAGGGAAAGGGTGGCGGGGTTGGAAAGTAATAAAGGGGAATATATATATATTTTTAAGGATATGTATGTGTATGTATGTATGTATGTATGTGTGTATGTATGTGTATATGTGTATATATATGTATATATATATACAGTGGGGAGAACAAGTATTTGATACACTGCCGATTTTGCAGGTTTTCCTACTTACAAAGCATGTAGAGGTCTGTAATTTTTATCATAGGTACACTTCAACTGTGAGAGACGGAATCTAAAACAAAAATCCAGAAAATCACATCGTATGATTTTTAAGTAATTAATTTGCATTAATTGCATCCACACAAGCTCACAGAACGGGACCGCCAACTGCTGAAGCGCGTGGTGTGTAAAAATCGTCTGTCCTCGGTTGCAACACTCGCCACCGAGTTCCAAACTGCCTCTGGAAGCAACGTCAGAACAACAACTGTTCATCTGGAGCTTCATGAAATGGGTTTCCAAGCCTAAGATCACCATGCGCAAGGCCAAGCGTTGGCTGGAGTGGTGTAAAGCTCGCCGCCATTGAACTCTGGAGCAGAGGAAACGCGTTCTCTGGAGTGATGAATCACATTTCACCATCTGGCAGTCCAACGGACAAATCAGGGTTTGGCGGATGCCAGGAGAACGCTACCTGCCTGAATACATAGTGCCAACTGTAAAGTTTGGTGGAGGAGGAATAATGGTCTGGGGCTGTTTTCATAGTTCGGGCTAGGCCCCTTAGTTCCAGTGAAGGGAAAATCAGCATTCAATTACATTCTGGATGATTCTGTGCTTCCAACTTTGTGGCAACAGTTTGGGGAAGGCCCTTTCCTGTTTCTGCATGACAAAAATGGTTTGTCGAGATCGGTGTGGAAGAACTGGCCTGCACAGAGCCCTGACCTCAACCCCATCGAACACCTTTGGGATGAATTGGAACGCCGACTGCGAGCCAGGCCTAATCACCCAACATTAGTGCCCAACCTCACTAATGCTCGTGGCTGAATGGAAGTAAGTCCCCGCAGCAATGTTCGAACATCTATTGGAAAGCCTTCCCAGAAGAGTGGAGGCTGTTATAGCAGCAAAGGGGGGACCAACTCCATATTAATGCCCATGATTTTGGAATGAGATGTTCGACAAGCAGGTGTCCACATACTTTTTGTCATGTAGTGTTGTAGTGAATTTCTATGTGGGTGGAAGTGAAGAGGTTTATATATAAAACTAAAATATAAACGCAACATGTAACAAATATTTTACTGAGTTAGAGTTCATATAAGGAAATCAGTTAATTGAAATAAATTCATTAGGCCCTAATCTATGGATTTCACATGACTGGGAACACAGATACCTTAAAAAAAGGTAGGTGCATGGATCAGAAAACCAGTCAGTATCTGGTTTGACCACCATTTGCTTCATGCAGTGCGACACATCTCCTTCGCATAGAGTTGATCAGGCTGTTGATTGTGGCCTGTGGAATGTTGTCCACTCCTCTTCAATGGCTGTGCGAAGTTGCTGGATATTGGCGGGAACTGGAACACACTGTTGTACACGTCGATCCATACCATAACAACACCACCATCATGGGGCACTCTGTTCACAACGTTTACATCAGCAAACCGCTCGCCCACACGACGCCATTTGCCCGGTACAGTTAAAACTGGGACTCATCAGTGAAGAACACACTTCTCCAGCATGCCAGTGGCCATCGAAGCTCAGCGTTTGCCCACTGAAGTCAGTAATGATGTCGAACTGCAGTCAGGTCAAGACCCCGATGAGGACAATGAGCACGCAGATGAGCTTCCCTGAGACGGTTTCTGACAGTTTGTGCAGAAATTCTTCGGTTGTGCAAACCCACAGTTTCATCAGCTGTCCGGGTGGCTGGTCTCAGACGATCTGCAGGTGAAGAAGCCGGACGTGGAGGTCCTGGGCTGTCATGGTTACACATTATCTGCGGTTGTGAGGCCGGTTGGACGTACTGCCAAATTCTCTAAAACGACGTTGGAGGCGGCTTATAGAAGATAAATTAACATTCAATTATCTGGCAACAGCTCTGGTGAACATTCCTGCAGTCAGCCAATTGCACGCTCCGTCAAAACTTGAGACATCTGTGGCATTGTGTTGTGTGGCAAAACTGCACATTTTAGAGTGGCCTTTTATTGTCCCCAGCACAAGGTACACCTGTGTAATGATCGTGCTGTTTAATCAGCTTCTTGATATGCCACTCCTGTCAATTGGATGGATTATCTTGGCAAAGAAGAAATGCTCACTAACCGGGATGTAAACAAATTTGTGCACAATATTTGAGAGAAATAGGAATTTTTGTAATATGGAACATTTCTGGGATCTTTTATTTCAGCTCATGAAACGTGGGACCAACACTTTACATGTTGCATTTATATTTTTGTTCACTGTAGTTTTAATAAGCCTTGATAAGGCCCTCAAGCAGTGGTGAATATCAATGCGCTGGCTGGTGGTTTTGCTCCCCCTGTGGTGAATGTCAATAGGCGGGTGGTTTTGCTCCATCACGTTTCGAGTGTTCACCTTCAGCCCCGCGTCACTATTGACATTTAACTCTGGTAGGGATGAAAACCTCCCTGCCCAGTGATTGATGATGCCAGGTCAGCCTTGATGACTCAACTAGCGCTCCATTAGAGTGTCAGACGGGATGGTGAGGAGGGAGAAATCAAGCCATCTCCTCTACTGATTGCAGGATACTGGGCTGAGAGGGATCATTGTGTACCAGACACGCTCAATGACAGAGTGGAGAGGATAGTTCGAATTGCTAATGTGGAACAGCATATTACCATATATTTTATTTATTTATTTATTTTTACCCCTTTTTCTCCCCAATTTCATAATATCCAATTGGTAATTACAATCTTGTCCCATCGCTGCAACACCCGTACGGACTCAGGAGAGGCGAAGGTCGAGAGCCATGCATCCTCCGAAACACGTCCCCGCCAAGCTGCACTGCTTCTTGACACACTGCTCGCTTAACCCAGAAGCCAGCCGCACCAATGTGTCGGAGGAAACACCGTACAGCTGGCGACCGAAGTCAGTGTGCATGCGCCAGGCCCGCCACAAGGAGTCGCTAGAGCGCGATGGGACAAGGACATCCTGGCTGGCCAAACCCTCCCCTAACCCTGACAATGCTGGGCCAATTGTGCGCCGCCTCATTGGTCTCCAGGTCGCGGCCGGCTGCGACACAGCCTGGGATCAAACCCGGGTCTGTAGTGACGCCTCTAGCACTGCGATTCAGTGCCTTAGACCGCTACGCCACTCTGGAGTCGTCAAATCACTTTCTATTGTCTTGTTTCTTAGATTACCATGAATGCTTGAATCTGCTAGTAGTGAGTGTTGCAACCGAGGAAAGATTTTTACGCGCTACGCACTTCAGCACTCGGCGGTCCCGTTCTGTGAGCTTGTGGTCTACCACTTTGCGGCTGAGCCGTCGTTGCTCCTAGACGTTTCCACTTCACAATAACAGCACTTACAGTTGACCGGGACAGCTCTAGCAGGGCATACATTTGACGAACTGACTTGTTGGAAATGTGGCATCCTATGACGGTGCCACGTTGAAAGTCACTGAGCTCTTCAGTAAGGCCATTCTACTGCAAATGCTTGTCTATGGAGATTGCATGGCTATGTGCTCAATTTTAAACACCTGTCAGCAATGGGTGTGGCTGAAATAGCCAAATCCACTAATTTGAAGGGGTGTCCACATACTTTTGTGTATATTTTGTATATTGCATTATTTTATGGCTGTTTATGACACCTACATAAGAGTGTCAAACCCCACAAAACCTACCATACAAGGCAAAACATTCCATTACACCATAGCCTACTTGTCAACAGTATGTTTATGTTATATAAAATGTTCTGACATTGACTATATTAAATTTTCATTGTAATTGCGAACAAATTGATGTCAGACATAAACCTACCCCAATGCTCTGTTGATGAATGCAGGATCAGATTTCAGGAGCAGGACAAGACACCCTCTTTTTAACTGATAACATATAAGGACATGTATATGATAGGCCTATCTGGCTTATATGATTATGATGGTCATAATGCTTCATGACAGTGTCATAAACTGCATTTTCTTAGTCCAGGTAAAGTGACACAGGATGTTCATAATGCTTCATGATAGTGTCATAAATTATATTTTCTTAGTCCAAGTAAAGTGACACAGGACGGTCATAATGCTTCTTGACAGTGTCATAAAGTGCAATTTCTTAGTCCAGGTAAAGTGACACAGGATGGTCATATTGCTTCATGATAGTGTCATAAAGTATATTTTCTTAGTCCAAGTAAAGTGACACAGGATGGTCATTATGCTTCATGACAGTGAAGCTATTTAAAATGATGGAAATAAACATGACTGTAAAGAACTCATTACAACAACAACAACAACAAAGGACTTAAGAAACAAACTTTCAAAGGAAACTTCTTGGAAGGTGAAAAACACATTTCAATAAATGTGGGTTTAGAAACGTATGTAGGTGTCATAACCAGCCATAAAATAACGCAATAGGTGTAAACATATGGGTCATGACAGTGTAATGACTGGTTATGACAGGTTATGTCAGCCGTTATGACATATTATGACATGGTTATGACTGTGTCATAACTTGTTATGACGCTGGGTGTCAAGTAAAGTGTTACCCATGGGGCTTCCACCGTGTGTGTGTGTGTGTGTCTGTGGAAGTGTGTGTCTCTCCCTGCTTATCATAGCCATTAGTCTGACTTGTATTGTGTGATCTAATTCAAATCGTTGTGATTCCTGGGGCAGAGGAATCCCACAGGTGACTGTCTCATGTCTCTCAGGTCATAATGAGGAAGTGGGTGCCTTTGCTTTTAGCCTGCTAATTAATCAGGACATCCATTCCACTGAGTCAGCCCAGGCCCAGAGAGCATTACAACCGTGTGTGCTCCAATGAAAGCCCTGCTGTCACATTCTCCCACAGAAGAGTTCAAATATGGACAGTCCCTGGGGTAACATAGAACTGTCTAAATAGGCAGAATTAGATGTGGTTAACTTGCCTTTCAGTCACACTTCAGTGGACGCCTACAGCCAATGTGCAAATGAACACCTCCTCAGCATGCAAATGAGCAGCCCTGGAGTTCAACAATCACTTAACCCAATGCTGTATGTTTGTGTGGAAGCAATTTCGTTTCATGAAGAAAGCTCAATTATAGGTCAAGGCTGCTGTATTTAATCAGTGACTACCTTCTTTTCAGTGAATACCTTATTTTATGGATGAAAACACATTCATTTCCATGACCACTGATACTTTCTATGTGTGGATGAGCCAGCCAAGCAGTGATGGGGAGCCAGCTTGAAGGAAGGATGCTGAGGCTGAAACCAGTTACAAACAGCAGCAGCAGCAGGCACCAGCTAACCCTTGAAGGGAGAGCAATTAGCCTGTCTGGATTAATATCTGACACCCAGCAGCCAGCACCCTCAGATCCCACTTCAAAGGAGGGGCCTGGAGTGCCACTACAAATGGCCGTGACCCACAGTCCCCTGCTCACCGTCCACATCCACATCCAGCAGCACAGAGAGAGGGGGGAGAGAGAGAAAAAAGTGAAAGATAGACAGAGAAAGAGAGAGAGAGAGAGAGAGAGAGGGGGAGGGAGAGAGAGAGACAGAGAGAGAGAGAGAGAGAGAGAGAGAGAGAGAGAGAGAGAGAGAGAGAGAGAGAGAGAGGGGAGAGAGAGAGAGACAGAGAGAGAGAGACAGAGAGAGAGAGAGAGAGAGAGAGAGAGAGAGAGGGGGGGGGGGAGGGAGAGAGAGAGACAGAGAGAGAGAGAGAGAGAGAGAGAGAGAGGGGGGGGAGAGAGAGAGAGAGAGAGAGAGAGAGAGAGAGAGAGAGAGAGAGAGAGAGAGAGAGAGAGGGGGGGAAGAGAGAGAGGGGAAGAGAGACAGAGGAGAATCAGAGCTGCTGTCAAAAGAGAGGTGTGTCCACTGCCATAGAGGAGAGAAGCCATTTGCAGCCATCCCCAGCCAAACATAGCAGTGGCTGAGGAACTAGGTTTGTTGCCGTGTTCCAGTCGGAGGAGGAAGTGTAGGCTTCAGCAGAGGTGAAGCACAAGGAGTGCGAAGTAATGATGTCACTTGTCACACATTAAGTTAAAATACCAGGTGACATTTCAGAGGGGGAATGTTTTATGCTTGTACCCACTGCAGCTGTAAAGAACAGAAGGAAGGACGGTAATCGTCCTGACAGTGCTGTCCAGTTGTAACCTTAGGGAACACTGCCCAAACAGGTTACTCATGGTCCTCTGTCCTCTCTGACTTTAGCACCTCTACTTACTCTTTCGCTCTCTTTCTCTCTCTCTGCAGGGAAAGACATAGGGGACATTTAAACGAGGGAAAATGCTGCTGACTTGACATCTCTTCTCACCACCTGTCTCTTGCGCCCTCAGGCCAGGAGGAATGTGGTGGTCATTACTTCAGCTTGAGCACCCTCATTCCAAGATAACACTGGACTGTAAGGTTTCAGTGAAATGTGCTGAAGTTACATCTACTGTATGTAGATGGTTTTTGCACCAGGGGATTAGTAGACCATGTTTTATCATTACTACAGAAGTGGCTGGACGATGATTAGACTTTTATGTTTAACAACAGCCGCAATACTGTGTCAAAGTGATGCTACAGAGGTTTTGACTGTTAAAGTGGTGCTACAGAGGTTTTGACTGTTAAAGTGGTGCTACAGAGGTTTTGTATCATTTCAGCCAGTAGTCTTGAATGTAGCGCTCATGAGCCAAAATGGGTCCCTGAAAATTGTACACAATTGTGTACAATGTCATCCAATTCGTACAATATGTTACGAATTTGTAAGTACTTAAGATCCCATTCAATCTCTTTAAGTGCTCCTTTGCATTTGAGTTAAGTAGTCCCTACTGCAAAATTTCAAATCTACAAAATCACCTCTGATTTCACCTCTTTTAATTGAAAACAATCACAGTAAGGTACTTAACTGTTACCCAGAAATGATTTGATATTGAGATAAAAACGGCTGCAATGAGCCTTTAAGCCTTAATGGAGAGAAAAAAAACATATTTAGCAAATGTTATTGTGGGTGTAGCGAAATGCTTGTAAATGCTCTACACCATCTAGTGTCAGGCAGTATAGAACAGATTGTGTTAAACTGACTCTGCGTGGGTGAGACAGATGAGTTCTGTGTATATACAGTTGAAGTCGGAAGTTTACATACACCTTAGCCAAATACATTTAAACTCAGTTTTTCACAATTCCTGACATTTAATCCTAGTAAAAATGCCCTGTCTTTGGTCAGTTAGGATCACCACCATTATTTTAAGAATGTGAAATGTCAGAATAATAGTAGAGAGAATGATTTATTTAAGTTTTTTATTTCTTTCATCACATTCCCAGTGGGTCAGAAGTTTACATACATTCAATTAGTATTTGGTAGCATTGCCTTTAAATTGTTTAACTTGGGTCAAACGTTTCGGATAGCCTTCCACAAGCTTCCCACAATAATTTGGGTGAATTTTGGCCCATTCTTCCTGACAGACCTGGTGTAACTGAGTCAGGTTTGTAGGCCTCCTTGCTCACACACACTTTTTCAGTTCTGCCCACAAATGCTTGGGGTCATTGTCCATTTGGAAGACCAATTTGCGACCAAGCTTTAACTTCCTGACTGATGTCTTGAGATGTTGCTTCAATATATCCACATAATTTTCCTTCCTCATGATGCCATCTATTTTGTGAAGTGCACCAGTCCCTCCTGCAGCAAAGCACCCCCACAGCATGATGCTGCCACCCCCGTGCTTCACGGTTGGGATGGTGTTCTTCGGCTTGCAAGCGTCCCCCTTTTTCCTCCAAACATAACAATGGTCATTATGGCCAAACAGTTCTATTTTTGTTTAATCAGACCAGAGGACATTTCTCCAAAAAGTACGATCTTTGTCCCCATGTGCAGTTGCAAACCGTAGTCTGGCTTTTTTATGGTGGTTTTGGAGCAGTGGCTTCTTCCTTGCTGAGCGGCCTTTCAGGTTATGTCGATATATATACTTTTGGACTTGTTTCCTCCAGCATCTTCACAAGGTCCTTTGCTGTTGTTCTGGGATTGATTTGCACTTTTCGCACCAAAGTATGTTCATCTCTAGGAGACAGAACGCGTCTCCTTCCTGAGTGGTATGACGGCTGCGTGGTCCCATGGTGTTTATACTTGCGTACTATTGTTTGTACAGATGAACATGGTACCTTCAGGCATTTGGAAATTGCTCCCAAGGATGAACCAGACTTGTGGAGGTCTACAGTTTTTTTTCTCTGATGTCTTGGCTGATTTCTTTTGATTTTCCCATGATGTCAACCAAAGAGGCACAGAGTTTGAAGGTAGGCCTTGAAATACATCCACAGCTTCACCTCCAATTGACTCAAACGATGTCAATTAGCTCAATCAGAAGCTTCTAAAGCCATGACATAATTTTCTGGAATTTTCCAAGCTGTTTAAAGGCACAGTCAACTTATTGTATGTAAACTCTGACCCACTGGAATTGTGATACAGTGAATTATAAGTGAAATAATCTGTCTGTAAACAATTGTTGGAAAAAGTACTTGTGTCATGCACAAAGTAGATGTCCTAAACGACTTGCCAAAACTATAGTTTGTTAACAAGAAATTTGTGGAGTGGTTGAAAAACAAGTTTTAATGACTCCAACCTAAGTGTATGTAAACTTCCGACTTCAACTGTATACAGTATATATGTTAGTAAGACATCGCGTTAGTTGTTTTGTTCTAAAAGGTAACACATGCCAGCTATGTGTTGCCTGGCAGCCAAACAGTATGGCAAGGACAATAGGTTAAAAAAACTAGGTATGAAGAAGACACTTAAAAATCCCACTATTGCTGAAGAAAAGTTGGTTTCAGTAAATGTAGTAATTAGCAAACTAAGCCTTCCATTATAAAGGGATTATGACTCCATGGTGTAGCTGTGGTTAATAAACCTAGTGATTTCTATGTTGGAATGATGGGAGAAACAGAGCCAGAGAACCAGGAGAGAGAAACACATCTCTCCCGAAGGAATTATCATTCATATGCTGGGATGAGAAGATTAAATGGGGAAAGATGGAAAGAGTGGAAAGAGACAGAGTGACTATATTTAGCCAGGAGCCTGCCATGGGTTTAAGGTTGGGAAGAGTGGAAGTGGGAGAGGAGGAGCTGAGGAGAATCTCCTGACACGGATGAGGCCTTGTGAAATTCGCAAAGTCTTGATTAGGAGGGATTGTCTCTCCCTCTTAGAGGAGATTAAAGAGGAACATTTTAAAGAGATGCCGAAAATTATGGAAATGGTTAGGAAGGCGAGGGAACGCTTCGCCTTGAAAACGTTTTAAGCAAACTTTTAAAAGTTTAGTCAAGGATCAGAGAGGACACGGGGAGAATGCTGTTGCTGCCGTGGGTTTTAAGAGCTTTGTCCAGAACCATATACATAATAATAATTTATCATATACATAATTACATTTGGCTTGGGATGCTACAAGCAGGGCATAAAAGCTTTGTCCCAACGAAATACAACAACGTACCCTCCACTGAGCTTCACTATGAACAATATGTACACGCATGGCGAGACAGAAAGACAGAGCACCTCTTTTATGTGACATTTACTACATTTAAACCTGAGGGAATTCCAACAAATGAGACAATTTGTAGCATAAATTGTAAGAAATCATGACTTAAATCATTTGCATTCATTGCTTAACATTATTGCCAGACTGGGCATAAATCAGTCTCCTAGCACTAGGGTTGAATGCCATAACGAGGCCAATGTGGGGGGATTGGGGTTTCATGGTTTCAATTAGCGCTAACATTCACCAACATGTCATGCTCGTACAGGTTGACGATCCCCATTGTCTATCTCATGGTAATCTACCCTGCATTTCACACTGCTAGAGTCAGTCAAGAGAAGCCTATGGGAAATACAGAGCTTTACTCCAAACTACAGATCACTTGTTATTTGCATAATCCCTCCCAGCAAGGTGAGGATGATAAGGTTTTGGCCTGTGTGTCTGTCTGGTCCTGTGGCAGCTAGTCAACAGTCAGCAGCTCCCTCCCTCTCTGGGGACTGGGCCTGTCTGTACTCTGGATTCAACATAAAAGCCTGATAATGATAAAAGGAGTGATAATGGCTTTACAGTCAGGCTGGGGAGGCTCTGCACGCACAGACAATGAAAAAGAGAGAGGGGGGAAACAACAACAACAAAACAGAGAAGAAGAATAATAAAGAATAATAATAATAATAATAATAATAATAATACATGCTAGTTATATAGTACTTTTCAAGGACCCAAAGTCGCTTTGAAGAGGCAAGGCAGATTGCTCTGTCTGTTCTGCTCTCAGACTGCTGATTGGTCAGAGCGAGAGCGAGGACGCCTAGGCTTATCAACCTCCTCTCCCTTTGGTCTCACTTCTGTTCTGCCGACACAAACACAGCTCTCCTCTTAAATGGAGGCCAAATGGGAACTTTGAAACATGCAAAATACAAATAGCTTTACGTTTCTACATTAGTTTCTACAGTCAACATTCTGCCAAATCACAAAGCACACAAATCATCTCTCTCTCTCTCTCTCTCCTCTAAAAATAAAAATGTTTCTCTCTCTTACTCCCTCTGTATCCCTGCTCTCTCTTCCATAAAAAAGAATAGAGGGCCATTGGGATTCTCTCTAATTTTCTCTCTCTGTTGCCTTTGCAGTTTGAAAGCCTGTCCAGTCCAAGTGCTGTATCCGCTGACCTCTGCTGTCAAACACAATGCTGAGCAAACACACAGAGAGAAGAGAAGAAGTCAACAGGGTTACTGCAGAGTCTCTGGTATCTGCTGGGACCCTGGCAGACAGGCTGCTACACAGTGTAAATACACACATTCACTAAAACACACACACACACCACACACACACATTCAGATACACATACTGAAAAATGTCCAGCTAAATGTAAGGTCTGAGTATTACCCTCACATCTCCTCTGATCTGTCTGTCCTCCCCTGTCTCAGGGTGGTGTCAGTCTGTCCTCCCCTGTCTCAGGGTGGTGTCAGCCTGTCCTCCCCTGTCTCAGGGTGGTGTCAGCCTGTCCTCCCCTGTCTCAGTGTGGTGTCAGCCTGTCCTCCCCTGTCTCAGGGTGGTGTCAGCCTGTCCTCCCCTGTCTCAGGGTGGTGTCAGCCTGTCCTCCCCTGTCTCAGGGTGGTGTCAGCCTGTCCTCCCCTGTCTCAGGGTGGTGTCAGCCTGTCCTCCCCTGTCTCAGGGTGGTGTCAGCCTGTCCTCCTCTGTCTCAGGGTGGTGTCAGCCTGTCCTCCCCTGTCTCAGGGTGGTGTCAGTCTGTCCTCCCATGTCTCAGGATGGTGTCAACCTGTCCTACCCTGTCTCAGGGTGGTGTCAGTCTGTCCTCCCCTGTCTCAGGGTGGTGTCTGCATGTCCTCCCCTGTCTCAGGGTGGTGTCAGCCTGTGCAGTGTCATGGTCATGGAAGGGGTTAAGTGTTTCTGTTACAGAGTCCATACCATGTCCCCCCCAGGCCTCTCTGTTTCACTGGGCAGTATGTGGCAGTGGGTGCTGGATGTGAGAAACTAGGGTTCAAAGGTCTCTCTGAGCATGTCACTTGTCCCAGACTGTCTTCCTCCCATCTGAGAGCCTGGGGCGAGACACTGGGAGACTGCAGAGCAGGGAGCTTGTGCTGTGTCTATGATTGGATATTCCTAGAAAACTGCAAATGTGCTTTTTGTTTCTCTTATCAATTGGCGTTCAGTAACCCCAGAGAAATGTCTCCCTTCAAAACCGTGCGGCCGAATGAGGAAAGAGAGAAATTAGCTGCTGGTGACATGGAGAGAAAGATAGAGAGGTGTTTGGAGGAAACAGATCAGCCAAATGACATGGACAGACCGGCCTGTCACAGTATCTAGTTCCCCCTCCACTCGCTCGCTCTATCTCTCTGAGACAGACACAAACACACACAGAACCTGCCATATGCATACTGATATAGTGGGACATACGAGTGGTGAACGATGAGAATACATCCACAGATGCATTTGTGTTTTATTGCTTGTGCACAAGTAGGCTACATAATGCCCATGATGACACGGACACAGACTAAGAGCACAGACACACGCAAATGTGTGTCCATGTAGCTGATGGGAAATGACATCCTTGTTTTGTATCTCCTGAATGACATGTACTGTATGACCGATATGCACTGTCATTGCTCTGACAAATGAAGGGTGGAGTTGGGATGAACAGAGGTGTGTGCTATCTAGATTCCAATAACAGGATCCCCTCGAACACACCTATGCACATGCACACACACAATCATGCACACACACACTCAAATCATGCACACACACAATCATGCTTACGTTTGGATTCCAGAGAATGGAAGTCTTCAAAGAGTGCCTGTTGCTCAGCGTCTAGACAGGAGTTATGTTTTCTATTTGGATGTTTTCTTCACATCAAAAGCTCTGGATGGGATGACAAGCAGTGTCAAGGCAACTCCAGTTCTGATGATCCACCGCTCCTTCAATTAAAGCAATCTTCATCTCTCATGCATGGCATGCCCCCTCTATCTCCCTCAACCTTCCTTCCCTCCTTGTTCAATTTGAGAACATGTTCTGTCTGAAGTAAAAACAGCAGCAACAAAATCACAGTCGTTCTCCCTCAGACAATGCTACTCATGATGAAATGTGCCGAAAAACGCATTTCAAAAGACAAAAGGAAGTGTGTGTGTCTTTGTGTTTACCGGTATATGTGTATGCCTACATACACATAAACAGGAGATAAGCGAGCATCATCAGTGATAGAAATATATAATAATATATACAGTATATTCATATATATATTATTATTATATATAAAAAATGACACCACACCTGTGTCCGTCATCAATAATAATAATAATAATAATAATAATAATAATAATATAATAATAATATGCCATTTAGCATCACACACACACACACACACACACACACACACACACACACACACACACCTGCTCATTGGATCCACTTGAATAATCCTAACCAGAGAGCACAACCCATTCTACTGAGAGGTCACACTGAGAAAACAACTACATGAAAAATAAATAGAGAGGGAAAGAGTGAGAGAGGGAGAAAGAGATGGAGAGGGAGAGAGAGAGTGAGAGAGAGAGGGGGGGTGGTAGGAAGAGAAGGAGAGATAGAGATAAAGAAACATGATGGCACAGAGTCAGTCAACAGTCTTCTCTCTAATATGTTCTGACTTGAGTATCTGGCCCCCTGGACCTGCTCTCCCTGCATCCTGAGAGGGTCCTGGCCCTGGGCAGGCGTTATCCTCAGACACCCTGCAGTCTCTCACCACCTCCACCAATCACAGCGTCCCCACAGGGGGCCATCAGCTGGGGGGTGCGCCCCACCAAGGAGGTGTGAGGTGAGCTCAGCCAATGGCTGACTGGGAGTGACAAACTACGGTGATGAACAACAAACATTTCTAAATGGATGAATTCACACTTAGGGAGAGTTTTTTTTTCCTACTCTACTGGTCCCCACAAGCCCACATTTGATAAATCCAATACTTGATATAGCAAGTGTGTTGTCTCAAAACACCATAAACTTTGCACAGACCTGGGGCAGAATATGTGTTTGTGTTAGCTGACGAGCCCCAGGCTGTGCATGCTATTACCCAGACATAGACACACAGTGACTTAGTTGTCTGGTTAATGACCTCCTCAGTGGATGACAAAGCAGTAACACAACTACAGTGGTGTGAAAAAGTGTTTGCCCCCTTCCTGGTTTGTAATTTGTTTGCATGTTTGTCACACTTAAATGTTTCAGATCATCAAACAAATTTAAATATTAGTCAAAGATAAAGTAAACACAAAATGCAGTTTTGAAATGAAGGTTGTTATTATTAAGGGAAAACAAAATCCAAACCTACATGGCCCTGTGTGAAAAAGTGTTTGCCCCCC
Source organism: Coregonus clupeaformis (assembly GCF_020615455.1). NCBI lineage: Eukaryota > Metazoa > Chordata > Actinopteri > Salmoniformes > Salmonidae > Coregonus > Coregonus clupeaformis. The sequence continues at coordinate 102,454 of NW_025534515.1, read as the reverse complement.
CTTTTATAACACAACTCAACTGTGGTTTATCACACCTGAGTTCAATTCCTCTAGCCACACCCAGGCCTGATTACTGCCACACCTGTTCTCAAACAAGGAATCACTTAAATAGGACCTGCCTGACAAAGTGAAGTAGACCAAAATATCCTCAAAAGCTAGACATCATGCCGAGATCCAAAGAAATTCAGGAACAAATGAGAAAGAAAGTAATTGAGATCCATCAGTCTGGAAAAGGTTATAAAGCCATTTCTAAAGCTTTGGGACTCCAGCGAACCACAGTGAGAGCCATTATCCACAAATGGCGAAAACATGGAACAGTGGTGAACCTTCCCAGGAGTGGCCGGCCGACCAAAATTACCCCAAGAGCGCAGCGACGACTCATCCAAGAGGTCACAAAAGACCCCACAACAACATCCAAAGAGCTGCAGGCCTCACTTGCCTCAGTTAAGGTCAGTGTTCATGACTCCACCATAAGAAAGAGACTGGGCAAAAATGGCCTGCATGGCAGAGTTCCAAGACGAAAACCACTGCTGAGCAAAAATAACATTAAGGCTTGTCTCATTTTTGCCAGAAAATATCTTGATGATCCCCAAGACCTTTGGGAAAATACTCTGTGGACTGACGAGACAAAAGTTGAACTTATTGGAAGGTGTGTGTCCCATTACATCTGGCGTAAAAGTAACACTGCATTTCAGAAAAAGAACATCATACCAACAGTAAAATATGGTGGTGGTAGTGTGATGGTCTGGGCCTGTTTTGCTGCTTCAGGACCTGGAAGACATGCTGTGATAAATGGAACCATGAATTCTGCTGTCTACCAAAAAATCCTGAAGGAGAATGTCCGGCCATCTTTTCGTGACCTCAAGCTGAAGCGAAGTTGGGTTCTGCAGCAGGACAATGATCCAAAACACACCAGCAAGTCCACCTCTGAATGGCTGAAGAAAAACAAAATGAAGACTTTGGAGTGGCCTAGTCAAAGTCCTGACCTGAATCCTATTGAGATGCTGTGGCATGACCTTAAAAAGGCAGTTCATGGTCGAAAACCCTCCAATGTGGCTGAATTACAACAATTCTGCAAAGATGAGTGGGTCAAAATTCCTCCACAGCGCTGTAAAAGACTCATTGCAAGTTGTCGCAAACGCTTGATTGCAGTTGCTGCTGCTAAGGGTGGCCCAACCAGTTATTAGGTTGTAGGGGGCAATCACTTTTTCACACAGGGCCATGTGGGTTTGGATTTAGTTTTCCCTTAATAATAACAACCTTCATTTCAAAACTGCATTTTTTGTTTACTTGTGTTATCTTTGACTAATATTTAAATTTGTTTGATGATCTGAAACATTTAAGTGTGACAAACATGCAAACAAATAAGAAATCAGGAAGGGGGCAAACACTTTTTCACACCACTGTACATGTCATTGGGAGCAGTCAGGACAATAAGGCTGTATTTTAGATGGGTGGATGCTCTTTGCCCCTGGGTGCTCTCTCTGTCTCTGTGTAGGACAGGTAACCCTATGCCCACAGAGCACACAGAGAGTACAAGCAGCAAACAGTGAGAGCTTCATACCAAAAAATGATTTCAGGTCTATAATAGCAAACACAGACACATGCACACACAAACACAAGGCTATCGTCTAGATTGATGTTACTTTTAAGCAATTATTGTTTCATGTAAACACTTGAGTGAGTTTCCCAGCTGCCTCAGCAGAGATAATTACCAGGCACAGACCAGCAGCTCACCACACCAGTCCAGTCCAGTCCAGTACAGTACCTAGACTCATCGTTCTAATAGGATGGCTTTATGTGTTCCTCCCTGGGCATGTAGCTTTCTCATTGAGCTATCAAGTAATAACCACAGCAATATTGTCTGTTTTTGTGAGCCACATCCAAATGTAATAACTGTCAAATGTGATTCAGCAGAGGCAGTTGTATATATATAGAGAGGGCATATTACATTTAAGTCATTTAGCAGACACTCTTATCCAGAGCAACTTACAGTTAGTGAATACATATTTTTTATTTTTTTTATACTGGCCCCCCGTGGGAATCGAAACCCACAACCCTGGCGTTGCAAACGCCATGCTCTATCAACTGAGCTACATCCCTGCCAGCCATTCCCTCCCCTACCCTGGACGACGCTGGGCCAATTGTGCGCCGCCCATGAGTCTCCCGGTCGCGGCCGGCTGCGACAGAGCCTGGATTCGAACCAGGATCTCTAGTGGCACAGTTAGCACTGCGATGCAGTGCCTTAGACCACTGTGCCACTCAGGAGACTATACTATACTATTACCATGGAGATTAAGTGATGTTGTCTACTCTTAACACACACACACACACACACACACACACACACACACACACACACACACCAGTCACTGGCAGGATATTAGACAATGCAGGTATGGGGGCGTGTTGGGGTGAAGAACGCATCAAGACAAATGCATCTGATTACAATGTCACATGAGGAAAGCCACCTCATACTGTATGTAGAAATACAGCCATAATGAAATTCCTATAAAGCACTTCTCCGCTGGTCTGCATCCATGCCTGGCTGCGGTGTTACACTCTGATAAGTCACCAATATGGCTGCACCAGTAATAAACACATCAGCAGGCTGCTCTTATTGACAGAGGGCTTCTATTCCCATCAGGTAATTACGTTATTTACACAGGGGGACTGGGGGACTGGTGGGAGACTGGGGGACTGGTGGGGGACTGGGGGACTGGTGGGGGGACTAGGGGGACTGGTGGGGGGACTGGTGGGGGACTGGTGGGGGGCTGGGGGACTGGTGGGGGACTGGTGGGGGACTGGGGGACTGGTGGGGGACTAGGGGACTGGTGGGGGACTGGTGGGGGACTGGTGGGGGGCTGGGGGACTGGTGGGGGACTGAGGGATGGGGTGGAGGGTTGGGGTAAGCTACTGTGTGTGGAGGTGTTTGTGTATAAACTACTGGGAGGGGGTCTGTCTTGCTGCTAACACACATCCAACCCTTTAGAGTTTCCTTTCCTTCCATCTGGGAATGGGTGTTGGTGTAGGCATATCTGAATCTTAGCATCTTTAATATCTACACTATAAGGATGTTCTCTCTTCCTCCTTCCTTCCATATCTCCCTCCTTTCCTCTTTGGGAGGTAAGGGCCAGTCTCTGAAGTGTGTTAGGTACTGCCACAGACAGGGACAGAGGGGGGTGTGAGTCTGAGTCACTGGGTTTGAGTTGAGGGAGCCAGCCCTGTGTGAACCCACAAGAGACCCTGTCACAACGAGTCTGCTGACGCAGACACATTACTGTGATGGACTATGGACTGGCTGGTAGAGCCAACTGACATCTCAAGATGCTGGGCTGCTGAGAGCTGAGGACTGTCTACCACAGGAAGTTATAAAGATTACTCATAGACTAATTGGATACTGCAGCTGATACCAAACTGCCCAGACAATCCAAGAACATAAAAAACTATGAGATACATAATTTGGAATTGGAAGAGCATACGTCTTACTGAAGCGGTTGAAATTAATTGTCAGTCTAAGTCATATGGCTTAGAAAGAGTAGAATAGAAAGAGATAGAGCAAGAGAGTAGAATAGAAAGAGTAGAAAGAGAGAGAGAGCGTGAGAGAGAGAGAACATTTAAAGTGGGCATAAGCTCCCATTGATTCATGTCTCCCATGAGGATGGGAGATATATTTTGCCTCAGGGGAAATAACTTTGCAGGGATTTTGAACTGTAATACTAGGGAGCAATTTAGGTCTCATCCAGTGCCTTGGGCCCAGAACCATGCTACCACTGGCCAAGATACACAGGGAGGACGTGACCTGCATACAAGGCTCTCTCTCGCTCTCTCTCTCAGAATTGGCTCTCTCCTCGTCTTCTCTCTTTTAATTACTCTTACCTTGATCTCCTTTTTCCTCTCTCTCTTCTCATCGTTCTCTTTCTGAGCTTCTCTTTGTAATTGTATTGAAAATGTCAATTGGCCCGGCAGAGATTTCAATCAATAAATAAGCAATTACCCAATAAGAGAAACATTACAACTGACTCTGATGCAGCTGACTTCGAAGCAGAAATAATATAATTTTAAAGTACAAATGAATTTGTATATGTTTGTGTGGGAGTGGACTGACATATGAATTCAGACCACATTCTGAGGACATTGACCTAGGGAAGGTGAATATTTACTGCGTTTCTGAACCCGACATGATTTTAGCCTTTTTAAAAGGCACAGAAATTCAATTCTTCCGATCGATAGGCAGGCCTCTCACATGGCAGGCTGGAATCTATCTTCACAGCAGCAGAGGGGCGGACGGGGGATCGATGGATGGAACAGCCACACTGGCACAGCGGCATAGGGCGGGGAGAGATCAGCCTGATCCTGGAGAGTAATCTCCCCACTTAATGTAGGCTACTTAGAGAGGCCATGGGCTAATATCCACCTCTCACACACCTGTGAGACCAGTTAACCAGGACAAAGAGCTTATAAAGGAGTAGGTCTGCTGCACACTTACTGATGAGCACTGCTGTGTAGCTTCAGTCCAAATGTCTACAGAGTGATCATATACTGGATGCTATTGTTTTTAGCAAGCCTATGTTATACTTCACCAGACCATTACACTTGGACAACTTTGAAAGTTCCGCTTCTTGGTTAGTTGTTTAAAAATATTACAATATTACAATCCTAAGGGGACATGTTAAACACTTATTTGTTATTAATAAAGAATAAATAACACGTTTAAGAGAGTAAAGACAGCAATGTGCACTTAGACTTAAAGAATGTCTCTGGGTAACAATGAAAAACAGAGGGCAGAAGAGGTACAATGAAAAACAAAGGGCAGAAGAGGTACAATGAAAAACAGAGGGCAGAAGAGGTACAATGAAAAACACAGGGCAGAAGAGGTGCAATGAAAAAATAGAGGGCAGAAGAGGTACATTGAAAAACAGAGGGCAGAAGAGGCATTAAACTTTTCCAAATTACTTTCAAAAGCATGTTAAAAGTTTCCAGCAAACCACTGGGGTATAACCCTTACAAATAAGACGGCCCCCAAATGCCAAATCAATCCCCTTCTATGTTTCCAGCAATGCTCCCCAGTGAGTTGACAGGCCCATTATGAAAAGCAGTGAAGGATATTGTGCAGCAGAAAATAGATCATGCTCATAAAAGCCTACAAGAGCCTGGTGGTGAAGAAGTGCTGTGCTCGGCGATTAAGAAGCTAATTAATCTCTAATGAGATTGATCTATCTGATTTATTAGCTCTTAAACAGGCATCATCTCCCCCGCTGTATTAAAGCCCATCCTAACAACCTACCTAATTGTGTGTGTGGAGGGGTGTGCGTGTGTGTGTGTAGAGGTGTATGTGCGTGTGTGTGGAGGGGTGGGTATGGGTGTGTGTAGAGGTGTATTTGCGTGTTTGTGGAGGGGTGGGAGTGGGTGTGCAGTATAAATCCTACCTCCTACGGTGACACACCATGCAGCAGCTGAAGGTACTAAGCTGGCCTACCAAACAGGTGCTGCCCTACCAAACAGATCAGACGTTTAGCTTTATAAGGCTTTTACAAAGTTGTCACAACCACCTAACATATGTTGAAGTTAGATCAGGAAGAGAGGGATGAGAGAACGAGAAGAGAGTAAGTCAGATAAAATAAGGTAAAGAGGGTTAGCAGCCCACCCACTCAACAAGGAAGTCATGGGGGATATAGAGCCAGCCATGTCCTATGTGAGTTTAACTGCATGTTAATATGGAAAAGAACACGTAAAGAGGATGGAGACAGAGGATGAAGGGAGGGCGAGACAGAGGGAGAATCTCTCTCAGAATACCTGACCACTGTGACTGACCCAAAATTAAGGAAAGCTTTGACTATGTACAGACTCAGTGAGCATAGCCTTGCTATTGAGAGAGGCCGCCGTAGGCAGACCTGGATCTCAAGAGAAGACAGGCTAAGTGCACACTGCCCACAAAATGGGGTGGAAACTGAGCTGCACTTCCTAACCTCCTGCCAAATGTATGACCATATTAGAGAAACATATTTCCATCAGATTACACAGACAAACAAAGAATAAAAAAAAAATTCCAATTTTGATTGGTATTTCACTCATATCTATTGGGTGAAATACCGGTGTGCCATCACAGAAGCAAGATTTGTGACCTGTTGCCACAAGAAAAGGGCAAGCAGTGAAGAACAAACACCATTAAAAATACAACCCATATTTATGTTTATTTATATTCCCTTTTGTACTTTAACTATTTGCACATCATTATAACACTGTACATAGCCATTGTCAGAATGCGACGTGAATGTGGTAGGCGAAGTCAAACGCAAGACACCGAGCTACTGGAAACGATACTTTACTAACAAAGTAACCAGCATACAAAACAACCTCCAAACAGGGAGGGGAATACCCGCACACTAGCAACTGCCGAAAATGACGAGAACAATCACACACAACACACAATGAACGACAGAGGGTTAAATAGGGAATACAATACAACATAATAGGAAACAGGTGTACAAAATCAAGACAAAACAAGTCAAACACAGAAACATAGATCGGTGGCAGCTAGTACTCCGGGGACGACGAACACCGAAGCCTGCCCGAGCAAGGAGGAGGAGCAGCCTCGGCTGATTCCGTGACAGCCATAATATGACTATTCCTTTGGAACCTATGTGAGTGTAATGTTTACTGTTCATTTTATATTGTTTATTTCACTTTTGTTTGTTATCTAGTTCACTTGCTTTGGCAATGTAAACATATGTTTCCTATGCTAATAAAGCCCTTTGAATTGAAATTGATAGAGAGAGCAGTAGGCATGTTCACCAAGGCTGCCCTGTCCTTCCGCCCCATTGCCATGCTGGGTAAAGGTAGGGGGGAGCCACATGGAGGAGGGATGCCGCAGCGTTTGGACATGACTTCAACAAAATGGCACACCAAAGGGGGTGCCTGTCATCCCTTCTTACACACCCTGAGTGTGTGATCAAACACAACGCACACACACTGGGGAGAAAACATGCTGACTGTCTGTGATACTAACTCCTTCTGACAGAGAGGGGGGGGGTAGGACGTGAGAGAGGGAAAAAGCGAGCAAGATGGGGAGGATGAAGGATGGAGGCAGGGAAGGAGGAGTGGAGCCATATCTGTGAGTGTTGAGAGGTACAAGAGAATCAGCCACTGCTTTAAAGTAGTGTAGGGCAAACCGCATGCTGCTGTGGTCTCCCTGGTTACAGCAGGTGTCTACTCATGTTTTTCACCACAGGTGGCAGCTTTGAAGTTTCAATATGGCTGACAGAGTGACAGTGGATCATTTACTTAAATAGAGTCATTTACTTTTGTTCACAGAGGGAGGAGAAATTCTAATGGATGTTTTGAGAACTGCTGGCAAACTTTCAACAAGTTACACTAGCTCTTCCACGTCTGCCTAATGTAGGTGTAAAATAATATACATTTCTGACTAATTATAAAATACCAGCCTGAAAAATATTGAAATTACACTAACCTCACTTGAAATAGACTTATTACATTTCTTCAGCCGCTGCACAATAAAACATTTTGTACTTTGAGAAAAACATGGAAATAAACAAAGCACTCAAACTAATGTACACTTATCAGTCAGCACTAGCTGATTAGACTTAATTGGAACTAGTAAATTGCCTCTAATTGTTTTAATTGCAGCTGCTATACAATATTGAAAGGCCAAGTGTCAAAACACGTTTCTACAAACTAAACATTCAGATAAAAAATAAGTAGATAATGAAGACATTTTTTACAATCAGGTATTTTCTTCTTTTTCATCTAAAATGCCATTTGTGATTCATTTCAATGTAATTAAAGTGTGCAAACTTCTACAATTGTCTTCTAAACTCTTCATCCAATCAATCAGTGAAATGTTGAAGCACCTTTAAATTGGTGAGATGGGAATTCCAGTGCCTCAGCTAGAATTAGGCTGCTGCACCCTGCAGTGGTTGTATCATCTCTCATCACCCGATGTTCATCATGCAGCACCACACATTAAATGGGAAGTTCAGGTTTTATAACTTGATGTTAGATGTCTTCTCTGCTTTAAGACTAGAATTCTAACTACGGTAGTAAATACGATCCTAAACCAAGAGTCAAACCGTTTGCAAAAACAGTGAAGAGAAGACAGTCAATAACAGCATCCAAACACCACCATCTTTCCTTGTCATTTCTATTTAATTTTCCTGTCTTTTATCATGGTGACATCTATCTTTCATTACTGTGTTCCTCTCTGTGTAGCCCCAGCTAGCCATATACTGTATATCTCTGTACAGCCCAGTGGAAAGTAAACATAAGATCATATTTTAATTAGATGATGAATCTTCATCATCTCAGATGGAAGGGTTAAAATAATGAATAACTGTTTAAAGCTGAAGCTACATCGCTCCAACCAAACAGCCATAGATGAGATTGGAAGTATTAAATAAAAAATGATATCAGTCGGTCTGTCTCGCTATACTGCTCCAACAGTGAAGAAAAGGAAAGCAAAGGAAAACATATTAAATGTACAGAAAACCCCCACAAAGCTCACCTCTGCATCACCCTCCCCCTTATGTTATAAAACAACGATAAACAACTCTGAAAATGTCATTTATAAAATCCAATCAAACAAATATATATATATATTTTTTTTTTCACCTTTATTTAACCAGGTAAGCCAGTTGAGAACAAGTTCTCATTTACAACTGCGACCTGGCCAAGATAAAGCAAAGCAGTGCGATAAAAACAACAACAACATAGAGTTACACATGGGATAAAACAAAACATACAGTCAATAACACAATAGAAAATCTATATACAGTGTGTGCAAATGTAGTAAGTTATGGAGGTAAGGCAATAAATAGGCCATGGTGCAAAATAATTACAATTTAGTATTAATACTGGAGTGATAGATGTGCAGAAGAAGATGTGCAAATAGAGATACTGGGGTGCAAATGAGCAAAATAAATAACAATATGGGGATGAGGTAGTTGGGTGGGCTAATTGCAGATGGGCTGTGTATAGGTGCAGTGATCGGTAAGCTGCTTTGACAACTGATGCTTAAAGTTAGTGAGGGGGATAAGTCTCCAGCTTCAGAGATTTCTGCAGTTCGTTCTAGTCATTAGCAGCAGAGAACTGGAAGGAATGGCGGCCAAAGGAGGTGTTGGCTTTGGGGATGACCAATGAGATATACCTGCTGGAGCGCATACTACGGGTGGGTGTTGCTATGGTGACCAATGAGCTAAGATAAGGCGGGATTTGCCTAGCAGTGATTTATAGATGACCTGGAGCCAGTGGGTTTGGCGACGAATATGTAGTGAGGGCCAGCCAACGAGAGCGTACAGGTCACAATGGTGGGTAGTATATGGGGCTTTGGTGACAAAACAGAAGGCACTGTGATAGACTACATCCAATTTGCTGAGTAGAGTGTTGGAGGCTATTTTTTAAATGACATCGCCGAAGTCAAGGATCGGTAGGATAGTCAGTTTTACGAGGGCATGTTTGGCAGCATGAGTGAAGGAGGCTTTGTTGCGAAATAGGAAGCCGATTCTAGATTTAACTTTGGATTGGAGATGCTTAATGTGAGTCTGGAAGGAGAGTTTACGGTCTAACCAGAAACCTAGGTATTTGTAGTTGTCCACATATTCTAAATCAGACCCGCCAATGAGTAGTGATTCTAGTCGGGCAGGCGGGTGCAAGCAGCGCTCGATTGAATAGCATGCATTTAGTTTTACTAGCGTTTAAGAGCAGTTGGAGGCTACGGAAGGAGTGTTGTATGGCATTGAAGCTCGTTTGGAGGTTTGTTAACATAGTGTCCAATGAAGGGCCAGATGTATACAAAATGGTGTTGTCTGCGTAGAGGTGGATCTGAGAGTCACCAGCAGCAAGAGCGACATCATTGATATACACAGAGAATAGTCGGCCCAAGAATTGCAGAGCTGGTGGCTGGGGTAGGGGTAGCCAGGTGGAAAGTTTGGCCAGCCGTAGCAAAATGCTTATTGAAATTCTCGATTATCGTAGATTTATCGGTGGTGACAGTGTTTCCTAGCCTCAGTGCAGTGGGAAGCTGGGAGGAGGTGCTCTTATTCTCCATGGACTTTACAGTGTCCCAAAACTTTTTGGAGTTAGTGCTACAGGATGCAAATTTATGTTTGAAAAAGCTAGCCTTTGCTTTCCTAACTGATTGTGTATATTGGTTCCTGACTTCCCTGAAAAGTTGCATATCGCGGGGGCTGTTCGATGCTAATGCAGTACGCCACAGGATGTTTTTGTGCTGGTCAAGGGCAGTCAAGTCTGGGGTGAACCAGGGGCTATATATGTTCTTAGTTCCAACATGAAGTGTGGCTTTTAGTGAAATCACTCTCATAATCATGATACAGTGTGCTATTATCTCCTCGGCTAGTGACAGAGGTGTAATCTGCATTAAATACCACTGCAGGTTTTAATGTGATACAGATGAGGGACTGTCAGTACTATCAGAAGCAGCCGTTTCCCTCCCGGTGGTTGTGAGCCATGAAAGCCTGCCTCGCTCTCTGCTGTCTGTCTGTCAATCAGAGTTTTATCACCACAGAGTTAGCATGTACACAGGTGACCCTTTTAATCCCCCCGCCAACCGAGAGGAAGAGATTGCAAAGCTGGAGATAGGTGGCAAGAGAGAGGGAGGATGAAGAGCAATGTAGAAAGAAAGAGAGAGAGTTAGAGAGTAAGAGAGAGAGAAAGTGTATTTAAATTACCTCCACTTTAGCCCAACTTCAGAACCTCTTTCCTTTGTAGCTCATGATGAATAATCCTTCTTTGCCGTTAGTTAACGTGGTGATTCCCTTCAAACTCTCACCCAGTCATTAAGTCTTCAACACAGATTCATAAGCCATCATGGACTGACAAGTGGCAGCGGAGGACAGTAGTACAGACAGTAGGAGGAGAATGAAGTGAGGCCAGGGAGAGAATGGCTGTTGTGAGGAGAAGTGCAGTCACTCATACAGGAACAGGAGTACCAGAAGCCACAGACAGGCTGGTATGACTCAGAGTCACTGAGGGACAGAGACCTAGACCCCCACAGGCAATCTCAAGGTTCTACAGGGTAAGAGGGTGGACATAAGGGATGGGAAGCTTTCATGTGGCTACTAGGTTTAGAAAAACATAACTCTTTCCCCTCTAGCTACTGTTGATTATATGTCCTCTCTCTCTCTCCATTTCCCCTGCTCACCCAGGCAGCAACCATCCCCATAATCAGGCAGCGCTCCAAAGGCCCCATTCCCTCCCCTGGCTCTCCACCCCTGCCCGTTCAAAACAGGGGCCTGAGATAGTTTTTCAAAATGGAACATTTTGTAACTGAGTTTCCCTGGGTGAGAGAGTGAGAGGAGTCAGCCACTGGATCCAACCAAGACACCAAACACACCATTACAGAACGAGGAAGGGAAGCACCACTAGGATAGTTCTGATTTGCTTTTACAGTGATCACCCAGTGTCAGAACCCATGAAATAGACCCATCTGGCCAGGAGTGAAATAGGCTGGAGCAGAGATGTAGGCTGCATCCCAAATGGCCCCGTATTCCCTATATAGTGCACTACCTTTGAGCCGAGACTTATGGACCCTGATTAAAAAGCAGTGCACTAAAAAGGGAATAGGGTGCCATTTGGGACATACACGAAGTCTGGTACTGGGAGGAGAGCCTGAGTGAGGAGTGTTTTAGCCCTGGCAGCGTTCCATACCAGTCTTAATGCTGACTTACGGGGCTGGTAGTCAGTGGTACAGGGGGAGGAGAGCATGATTACCGCCTGACGACAGGGAGGAGTGTAGACATGAATGCCAATAACACCCTCCCTCTGCTATGTCTATGAATCATTCATAGCTGGGCCAGATTGAAGATCATTGTGCTTGTGTCTGCATTTTATGTATGTACAGTGTATATGAATGTGTGTGTGTGTGTGTGTGTGTATGAATGTGTGTGTGTGTGTGTGTGTGTGTGTGTGTGTGTGTGTGTGTGTGTGTGTGTGTGTGTGTGTGTGTGTGTGTGTGTGTGTGTGTGTGTGTGTGTGTGTGTTTGTGTGTGTGGCATAACAGAGTCACAGTACTCTTCCATTCTGCCTAGTCTAGTATGGATTCAGTATAAACTTCTCTATCTCTGCACTTCTGTCTTTGTGAATGTATCTCTTGCCCTATTTTCCTGCTGGCCTCTTCCTGTTTCTCTCTCTCTCTCTTTCTCTTACTTTCTCCCACTATATTAACACTACCCAGTACTATTCTCATACAAAGGAACATAGCGACTCCACTAGTATGTTTACTCTTTTGAGTCTTTATTATCAGCAATCTTGGTAGTTTTTTTAATGAGTGAGAGCTGTTGTTTATTCTGGTCTGAAAAGAAAATCTAGAGTAGAGATGGCTGTTCTCCTCTGGTGCCCCCTCCCATACACTCTCTCCCTCTCTCTTCCTTCACACACATGCACACACTCACTCGCTCTCGCTCTCTCACACACACACATAAATATACTGTAAATACTGCAGAGTGCAGCAGATGCAGTTCTAATGAGTTTATATTCCTGTCGCCACCAGTGCCCGCCATGCTAGGGGACATGGGCCATAATTGAGACGAGTGTCTGAGGACCCATGTGCCAGTCTGTTCCTCTGTTCCACCCCTCTGTCCCACTCCCCCCGCAGTGAGGCTTTCCCTTTGCTGGACCATGCCTATGTAACTCTCTATTCACAGACATTTAGAAATGTGTAATTACTACACTGAGGGATGCATCAATTAAGTTTGGAGACCAGGCTGCAACTAGCAATTTTAATAAACACAACCATACACACACACACACACACACACACACACACACAGCCAGACCTAGTCAAAGCGGTTAATGATAAAGCTGCCCCGAAAAACTAAAAGCCTACATGAATATGCATCCCCGTATCTAAGGACCTGAAGTCCCATTAATTTGGAACTCGGCTGATCCCTGATCAGTCTGAAGCTAATCAAATAGACTGTGCTAAGGTTATTATAGTTTTGTGATTTAATATTCTTTTTTATTTCTATTAGGTTTTAGAGTTTTATTTGAAATTCAGTTTAGTTTCAGTTCTTTTCAGACTTGATTTACTATTTTTTTTATTTAGTTTCAGTTTGATGAAAATATTTATATTTCATTTTTATGTTATTTAGTTTCAGTTTTAGTTTTAGTGTTAGGGACACAAAATAGCCTTTGCGTGGGAGGCTAGGAGCCATCTATTTTTTTTAGCAAAGATTATGGATATACTGATAAGATACGTCTCTCCACTCTAACAATGGGAGTTGTTGTCCACAAAGCGGCACGGCGGGCTGTCTCCCGCCTATATCCTTTCTTTGGATTGTTGGATACATCTCATTATTGGAATCCTTTTTTGAATATTCAATGAGGGTTGTTGACATCAACATCATGTATTCAATGGGAAGAAATGCTACTAGCCTCATGTCATGAATATGCATATAAAGTGTTTTTTTCTCAAAGTTGCCGCGATGTAACATGTCCATCAGTACACTCGTAACAACTTAAGCATTATGAAACGTCTATTTTGATGAAATAAACCTCACGTAGCAAATAAGCCATTAATTATTTTTTTTTACCAACTTTGACACTCTCTCAATTGACCTCCATACAAAAACTCCTTGCTTGGTGGGCGAAACAATGAAAAAACGCCACCTGCTGGAGGGAGACAGATTTCTGCTGAGTTGGGCCTCGCTCTTCCTCTTCCTCTATGGTTGTAGGTCTATAGTTCATTTTTTTGGGATGTCACTTCTTGCCACTGTGGGGCAGTAATATATACGGTGATGGGCCAGGACCATAGACTTGAATAGACATAACATCTCTGTATCTGTGTTATGATGGTGTCTGTGAGAGCATGGGCAACGCCATTGAGACCATCTCCATCTTGAAATAGTATATTTTCTTCTTCATGAGTAAAATTAATTGGCTGATTGGCAGACTCCAAACGGGTCATCAGGTCATGCCAACCAGGTCATCAGGAGGGATCAGCCAATGAAGTTGAAAGTCCCGCCCAGTTGACTAAATCAAAACGGCGAAAGTCCTCAATGGCCCTGCCCATGCTAACACAGGCTTTTCGCCACTAGAGGACTCCATACAACTCCATGGCCAGGACATAGGTTGGCTTAGGTTTAAATTATAAAACAATCCTAATGTGACTTGGATTTGGTTGAAATATGGTTGAAGGAAACTCACCTGCCCATGTTTACATCAGTCCAATGCTTTTTTAACTTTAGTACTAGAGGTAAGAAGAATCAAGTACTTTTACCTTTATCTGACAGAAAGAGAGAGGAAAAAACAACAAATTAAGTTATGGCACATTTGACAGGTTGTGTGTATGTAATATTAAGCATATATTACTGACTAACCCCTTCAAATAGGGTTAATAAAAACAGCTGCAACAACAGCAAAAACATAAACAACACAACACTTCTTCACAAATCTATCAGTTCACAGTCTGCCAGATTGTGTGTGTGTTTCTGTTCAACTAAGCAAGATTTTCTGGTTTATCTTCAAGACTCTGCATTCCAGAGAGGTGGTCGTTCGGTTTCTCAAGCCTGATGACAGGCTGAATATCTTCTCCACGAATGCTTAGGATGCAGGGGCAGAAATCAGATCCAGTGCCACAGGGCACAGCTTTGGATAAACAGCCATCCTTGCCTGCCAGAACTGGAGAGGTGACTCTATAAACATGTCCCCCTTTACCTGTTCCAGGTATTTCCGCAGCTCACATAGGGCACTTATCACCCTGCCTGGTTGACCCTCCGGCTCGACAGTGACCTCAGACTCAATCTTCGATGCGAGGAAGCTACATATATTTCTGAAGAACTATGGTCAAGATGCTTGCTGGATTCAACGTACTGACATCTTGCTGGGGTCCTGCTGCTACATGGCTGTACTCTCTGATTTGCTGAAGTACAAAATACTCTACTCAGTGCCATCTCTGTTGAGCGAAGTGCCAGAGACACACTTTGGTCCATCAGGCAACCTGCTGCAGTGGTTAAATCGAAGATGGCTGCCAAATGATTCAGTATGCATGGGAAGTGCTCACGCAGTGACTTCAGGTGGACCTGTGCCAACTGTTTTGCAACAGTAGTTGACTACAAGTGTGCCCCAGGGTTGAGAAGGCACGGCACCACATCAGTCAGCGACTGGCTGTCAGTTTGAAATTGGTCGGTGTGGATTGCGAACAGCTCCAGCAACTTCACATGCTGCTTTAGCTTGGCCTAGTCACGCTCCGTCCTTCCCTCTGATTTGTTCCCTGTTAGTTAGTGATAGCTAGTGATAGTGATGCACAAAATAGGCCTATTTGAAACATCGGCATCTACTGGCAGCATTTACTTGCTAGATTCAGAAACTCGAAAACCCTATTAGAAAAAAATGCTTGAAAACCCCATTTGATTTTTGCCCAAAGTTTAGAAGAAAAAAACTAAACGCAAAGATAATTTATGATGTTTTTTATTTTATTTTAGTTAGTTTTGCAGTCAAAGTTAATAGTTTCAGTTTAGTTTTTCAAATATTTTTTTTAGTTTACTAAATAGTTTTTACAATTTTAGCTTTTATTTTAGTTTCAGTTTTCGTTTACTCTAATAACCTTGGATTGTGCTCATCTCTGCTCCTCTCATGGCATGATCCTGGGTCACATCCAGCTGCAGGGCCTATTCTACCTCCACCTGTCTAAATCAAGTCCCAGCCCAGACACCAGCTAAGCACCCTGTCTGCATAGTTAACAGACCATGCTGCATGACTGGATCTGAAGCTTCTTTGGGTAGATTTAGTAATGCTCTTCAGACAATGCTTTAAGTGGGAGCTATTTAAAAACCTCCTCCAGGCTATTATTATTACAATCACTATTTAACCCCCATTGTTTTGGGGTAATCAATGCTAAAGTTACTCTGTGGTGGCTGTTGCCAAGTAGTGGAACCCTAATCCCAGGTTGCAGTCACTGATGGGGCCAAATTTGCTCGCTGAGAGAAAATGTTAACTTGCACTTGACATCAAAGGTGAATCACAATTGTAAAATCAGATTTTTCCAAAATGAATATGCATGTTTTGGCAAAGGCCTTTGAATAAAGGCCCTATCAATTAGATTTAAGAAAATAATCCTCATTATTTTAACATCAGAGTTAAACCCATAAGCAATGCACTGTTTAGGTCAACTTCAAACGTGACCTATTTTGTCTATGGATTTTAATTGGTGATGTACTGTATACTACTCACTAGATTTGGCGGAAAAACTAAGACAGGAGGATGTCTTGCTGTGAAAATGCTGCTGCATTTCCATAATTCATGAAGATATTCATGGGAAGGGGGAAGAACACAACACTGAGACATTCTGCATGTTCAATTATTGACAGGCACTCCAAATCTCAGTGAGGAATGTATCTTTCATATTGTTCAGTTGATCCTCCTGAGTCCTGTCTGTTCTTTGTTTTTATTCTATTTCTGTCTCTCACTTCCCTCTGTACAGTATGTCTTTCAATTTCCTTTATAATGCCCTCTCTCTCTCTCTCTCTCTTCTCAGACTTCTGTGGCATTGTGGAACATTTCTGGGATCTTTTATTTCAGCTCAAGAAACATGGACCAACACTTTACATGTTGTGTTTATTAGGGCCTGTTCATAATTCTGTTGGTTAGAGTTGGGCAATACTGTTGAGCCATGTGGTGACCTTGGCCTGGGAGCCATTTCATGTCACAAGGCACAGTCTCTATTGCCAGCCCCATGAGAACTGTACTGTCTGATCTCTCTCTCTCTCTCTCTCTCTCTCTCTCTCTCTCTCTCTCTCTCTCTCTCTCTCTCTCTCTCTCTCTCTCTCTCTCTCTCTCTCTCTCTCTCTCTCTCTCTCTCTCTCTCTCTCTCTCTCTCTCTCTCTCTCTCTCTCTCTCTCTCTCTCTCTCTCTCTCTCTCTCTCTCTCTCTCTCTCTCTCTCTCTCTCTCTCTCTCTCTCGTCATGGTAATAACACAGAGACAACAGTCCTCTATAGGCTTGATGCTCATGTCCAACCCCAGACTGTATACTATAGGTTAATAGAAGGGAGGTGGACATGTATGCATCAACCAGGGCCTTCTATGCATCTAAATATGTTGCCTTGCTGCATTTCTTCATATAGATGGATGGATACATGGAAAGGTAATAAAATATGGATTATGGAGGGGATCATCCAGTCCAGATATCTGGGTTTACCAATACATCCAGAAAGGTCATAGGAAAGGTCCTTGGATTTCCTTTTTACCTGAGACAGGGAGCTGTAAAGCCGCTGTGTGTGTGTGTGCATGTGTCAGATATGTAATCAATGAAAACCAGAAACCAGATTTTATGGAAAGATACAGGTAGAAAGTTGTCAGCAGTGCATCCACCCTCTGTCAGGTTGTGTTCATTCTCCCTCACAGTACCGTCACCAGATAATGAGGTGGGGAGAAACACCTGCTATGCCTTTCAAGTCACTGCCTCTCTGCTGTGGCAAAGGGAGCTCCATCTCCATGGTTTGGAACAGAGACCTTCTGGTGCATAAAACAGCTTCAAGCTGCTTTAGACAGATAACTCGGGAAATCACAAAATGCTGCCAGTAAGCATATTCCTGAGATAAAAAAACATGCGTATCACAAGCAGAAATCTGGAATAAAGAAATGCTGGGTCCATTTTACTCCATTTTCGGCGTGGCGGCTGACAGCTGCACCATAATGATCTAGTAGTATTAGATCCCGTCTGGGGGTGTTGTAATGCATGTCAGGGATATGTGTTAAAGAGCGTGAGATATGGAAGATGCAGCAAGGTGAGATTCAAACAACATACACAATATCCATCACATTAATGAGTTTGTGTTTCATCTCAAGGATCAGGCAGCAGACTGTAACATCTTCTGATGCTGAGCAGCCCTTCTAACTGACCTTAACTTCCACTACGTTCACAGCCAGCAGGTCAATCTCTCAGGACCATAAATGGCCAACACACACTGCTACCCTACCATACTAAACACATGTTTTATAAAACGGACAGATCCTGAATGTTAGGGTGAAGATAATGGCAAGAGAGTTCAAGAATAATGTTCTAGACAGATACTATGCAGATCTGAAATGTTCTAAACCAGTGCCTGGGCAGAACTGGACACTGGGTGAGTATGAGTGGGTGTTTGTGCTGCTTGTTGGTATGAATGTTAATAAAGCTTCTGAGAGTGTGTGTGCTGTGTGTTTACGAGTGTGTGTGTGGCTGTTTTATTTATGCAGGGGAGGTGTAGGCCGGGGACGGGGGAGGCGGTGTGGGAGAGAAGAGACCTTGGATCGTCTCCAAGTAGTTCACTTAACAGCAACCTCGATCTCTCTTTTCTTAGCTCCGATATGAGGTCTTGAAAGCTCAACCTCGACTCAACGCTCGAGCGTGGCACCGTTCAGATAGTGTGCATGAACATGTGAAGCAGGTCAAGCATGACTCCGGCTGGGTGTTCTGCAGCAGTACCTGAGGAGAGATCAGATAACGACAGCTAATGGTATTCATAGGAGGAGAACACCGTCCGTTATTTTTCCATTCCAAACACTAACATTTTAGGAGTCCTAGGGTTTTTGCATAGACATAACCTTATGAATACCAACAACGTGTAATTATTATCATCTGAATTCAAATGGGTTTTCCATGTGAGGAAATGAAGGTGATAGTTATCAAAGGGCTGTGGGTGTTGTCAGACAGACAGCCTGTGGTGGTAGTGCTGGTGTACTATAGCAGTCTGCACTCCTACTAGCAAATAAATTACCAGCAGCCTGAGCATCACGCCGGCCCTAACACACGTCAATGGTATAGATTTGACTATTAGCTAGATGGCAGGCAGCTGGACCTGGTGATCTCAGAGCACTTCTGGGTCTCTATTCTCCAGATGAAAACTAGATTTAGGGCTGGGCATGGCGGACAGAGGGCTTGCTGTGATAATGAGATTGCTGTGGACGGGGGCTGCTGGGGCTACCGCTTCCCCTGACTGGCAGCGTTGTTTACTCCAGACCAGATCAATAGTTTATGGTGTGCTGTACAGCGCCCCACTGAAAGGTCAATGACAAATGACCAAAGGAGAGCTGTGCTTTCTTACCCAGGTGTTTTTAAAATGCCATCGCTTGCTCTCACAGGCCCCACGGTAATTGGACTAGCTTTGAGGGCTGCTGTGTACAGGGACTTTAGTCCAAACAGGGCCAAGTCAATCATCTCACACTGCCTTCATGTCCAAACGGCCATGTCAATCACCTCACACTGCCTTCATGTCCAAACGGCCATGTCAATCACCTCACACTGCCTTCATGTCCAAACAGGGCCATGTCAATCACCTCACACTGCCTTCATATCCAAACAGAGAGGTGATTGACTTGGTGTGGGAAACAACAGGTGGAGGAAGCTTTCTGCTATACAAAGAAACAGTGGCGACAGTAGTCTACATCAGAGATGTCAAATAAAACCAAGCTGACATTTGCACACACAAAAATCTAAGTTACAAAAAACGGTATTATGCAGTGCTACGTTCTACAACGCAAGCTAGAGTTGCAAGAGGATTGTTTGAGGTTAGACTTGGGGTGCAATGCAAAGCAAGAGCTTATTCAAGGTACTGTAAGAAAAAAATCAGATTTAAAGGGTTTTGTGACTGAGGTAACTTTGTGACTTCATGGCAATCCACTCAGTGAATGTGGCATTTAATTTCTCCATCTAGAACACAGATCCCTCTGAGGAACTGTGAGTTTACCCTGTCTCTATAAAATTAATTATCCACAAAGCCTAACACCACACTCAAAGAGTGCAACAGCACACCTAGCATCAACGTTGTTAATAAGTTAACGCCCTTCTAAGATTTCTCAAGGGATATAGTTGATAGATTCTAGTGGTTAGGCATGTCCTGTTGTATTGTTGTATTGTGTTGTATGTCCTGTTGAGTGCTTGATTGGCTAGTAATCTCCATCTCTGAGCATTGTTTACATTTATTATCTGAGGTGCAACATCTGTTTCAAACAGGGGCTTGGTTAAGTAGGGTATAGATCTGTACAGTTGAAGTCGGAAGTTTACATACACCTTAGCCAAATACATTTAAACTCAGTTTTTCACAATTCCTGACATTTAATCCTAGTAAAAATTCCCTGTCTTAGGTCAGTTAGGATCACCACTTTATTTTAAGAATGTGAAATGTCAGAAAAATAGTAGAGAGAATTATTTATTTCAGCTTTTATTTCTTTCAACACATTCCCAGTGGGTCAGAAGCTTACATACATTCCATTAGTATTTGGTAGCATTGCCTTTCAATTGTTTAACTTGGGTCAAAACGTTTCGGGTAGCCTTCCACAAGCTTCCCACAATAAGTTGGGTGAATTTTGGCCCATTCCTCCTGACAGAGCTGGTGTAACTGAGTCAGGTTTGTAGGCCTCCTTGCTCGCACACAATTTTTCAGTTCTGCCCAACAAATGTTCTATAGGATTGAGGTCAGGGCTTTGAGATGGCCACTCCAACACCTTGACTTTGTTGTCCTTAAGCCATTTTGCCACAACTTTGGAAGTATGCTTAGGGTCATTGTCCATTTGGAAGACCCATTTGCGCCCAAGCTTTAACTTCCTGACTGATGTCTTGAGATGTTGCTTCAATATATCCACATACACATTTCCGTCCTCATGATGCCATCTATTCTGTGAAGTGCACCAGTCCCTCCTGCAGCAAAGCACCCCCACAGCATGATGCTGCCACCCCCGTGCTTCACGGTTGGGATGGTGTTCTTCGGCTTGAAAGTCCCCCCTTTTTCCTCCAAACATAACGATGGTCATTATGGCCAAACAGTTCTATTTTTGTTTAATCAGACCAGAGGACATTTCTCCAAAAAGTACAATCTTTGTCCCCATGTGCAGTTGCAAACCGTAGTATGGCTTTTTTATGGCGGTTCTGGAGCAGTGGCTTCTTCCTTGCTGAGCGGCCTTTCAGGTTATGTCGATATAGGACTCGTTTACTGTGGATATAGATACTTTTGTACCCGTTTCCTCCAGCATCTTCACAAGGTCCTTTGCTGTTGTTCTGGGATTGATTTACACTTTTTGCACCAAAGTACGTTCATCTCTAGGAGGCAGAACGCGTCTCCTTCCTGAGTGGTATGACGGCTGCGTGGTCCCATGGTGTTTATACTTGCGTACTATTGTTTGTACAGATGAACGTGGTACCTTCAAGGCGCTTGGAAATTGCTCCCAAGGTTGAACCAGACTTGTGGAGGTCTACAATTATTTTTCTGAGGTCTTGGCTGATTTCTTTTGATTTTCCCATGATGTCAAGCAAAGAGGCACTGAGTTTGAAGGTAGCCCTTGAAATACATCCACAGGTACACCTCCAATTGACTCAAATTATGTCAATTAGCCTATCAGAAGCTTCTAAAGTCACAGTCAACTTAGTGTTTTTACATTTCTGACCCACTGAAATTGGGATACAGTGAATTAAAAGTGAAATAATCTGTCTGTAAACAATTGTTGGAAAAATTACTTGTGTCATGCACTAAGTAGATGTCCTAACTGACTTGCCAAAACTATAGTTTGTTAACAAGACATTTGTGGAGTGGTTGAAAAACAAGTTTTAATGACTCCAACCTAAGTGTATGTAAAGTTCCGACTTCAACTGTATATGAGATATAAAGTAGAGAATGGATTATCTACTACGTCTGCCCTGCTTTTATAAGTTATGATACACATCATAATATGTGGGATGGTAAGGCAAGCTGTGTGTTAAATTGATTATGGGTCTGTGATCACACAGGTTTTTTTCTGGATCAAAAAGGGGCTTAGGCGGGTGGGTGTGGCAGGGTGCGTGGCAATGGGCGCGGTCGGCCAGTCGGCGTGGCTGAACTTTAGAGGCCCCTACCTCAGATATTGCGAGCTTTAGTTTGACAATTGCGCTGACTTAATGCCAGCCGAAAATAGAGCCCTGGGAGTGAATGGCAATGAGCTTCCTTCCACACATACCATATGAGTCAATGTGCAGGGCTTGACATTAACCTTTTTTGCCACTGTTTGGACTTAGGTGGCCCAAAAAAACGCTTAGGCGGCCCGATCAGGGATCACTGTGGCTCAGTAATCCTTGACAATTAAGTGGGGAATAGTGTGGTTTGGTTCAGTGTAGATTTCTATCTGTGACATAAGGCTGAGGGGGAGAGTGAAATGGACCTCCATAAACTATAGCAAACATCTAATGGATTTATTGATCAGGGAGCTGTCCCATAGTTCCTGTTCACTATGATAGATTTGGCACAGGGGAGTCTACCGCAGGAGGTCGGGCAGAATTATGGTCCCTCATTTAAATTCACTACCATACTACCCTTTTGCTACCGTCTCTCTCTCTCTCTCTCTCTCTCTCTCTCTCTCTCTCTCTCTCTCTCTCTCTCTCTCTCTCTCGCTCTCTCTCTCGCTCTCTCTCTCGCTCTCTCTCTCGCTGTGTTCTCACTATCTCTGCTTGCCCCACACACACACACACACACACACACACACACACACACACACACACACACACACACACACACACACACACACACACACACACACACACACACACACACACACACACATACAGTATGAGTCAATGTGTATGGTTTATGTGTGTATGTGTGTGTGTGTGGAAGGAAGCTCATTACCATTGACAGTTCATCTCACTCTTCCCTTCTTCTAAAGGGTCCTATAGTGGCAGTACTCTAAATGCAATGGTAATGATTTACACACCCTGAGGGAAGCCTTTTTCTGTGATGCAGTGATGGTCTAATGAGATGCGCACACTGACACTGAGGGGGCCGAGTTACAGGCATCACATAAGGCTTCCTCCTGTGTTATAGCAGTGGATGGAGAGGAGAGAGGAAGGCCTCACTGGAATCCCACTGGCTCAGGAGACTGAGATCAATCACTACTGTACAGTAGGCTTAAACACACAACCAGCTGAGAAACACACCCACCACAAATACAATACAACTCAACCACAGGTCAATGCTACATACTGTGCATACAAAGAATGACACACACACACACCCCACTGATACAACCAACCCAACCCAATCCAGGCACTATGCTCTGTGGATACAAAGAGAAACAGAAATGAAGAGGCTAAATAATGACTGCAGATTCGCATCCTCACACAGTCTCACTGTAACGGACATTGCACACATACAAAGTCAAAACCAAACAGCCACTTACATCCTGAGATAACTGGGTGAGGTTACCTACACCCTGTCTACTCCCTGTCTATACCCTGTCTATACCCTGTCTACTCTCTGTCTATACCCTGTCTACTCCCTGTCTATACCCTGTCTACTCCCTGTCTATACCCTGTCTACTCCCTGTCTATACCCTGTCTATACCCCGTCTACTCCCTGTCTATACCCTGTCTACACCCTGTCTACACACTGTCTACTCCCTGTCTACTCCCTGTCTACTCCCTGTCTATACCCTGTCTACTCCCTGTCTATACCCTGTATATACCCTGTCTACATCCTGTCTACATCCTGTCTATACCCTGTCTACACCCTGTATACTCCCTGTCTATACCCTGTCTATACCCTGTCTACACCCTGTCTATACCCTGTCTACTCCCTGTCTATACCCTGTCTATACCCTGTCTATACCCTGTTTACACCCTGTCTATACCCTGTCTATACCCTGTCTATACCCTGTCTATACCATGTCTACTCCCTGTCTACACCCTGTCTATACCCTGTCTATACCGTGTATACTCCCTGTCTACACCCTGTCTATATCCTGTCTACTCCCTGTCTATACCATGTCTACTCCCTGTCTATACCATGTCTTTACCCTGTCTACTCCCTGTCTATACCCTGTCTACTCCCTGTCTATACCCTGTCTATACCCTGTCTACTCCCTGTCTACACCCTGTCTATACCATGTCTACTCCCTGTCTACACCCGGTCTACTCCCTGTCTATACCATGTCTACTCCCTGTCTATACCATGTCTACTCCCTGTCTATACCCTGTCTACTCCCTGTCTACACCCTGTCTACACCCTGTCTACACCCTGTCTACACCCTGTCTATACCCTGTCTACTCCCTGTCTATACTCTGTCTACTCCCTGTCTACTCCATGTCTATACCCTGTCTACTCCCTGTCTATACCCTGTCTATACCCTGTCTATACCCTGTCTATACCATGTCTACTCCCTGTCTATACCCTGTCTATACCCTGTCTATACCCTGTCTACACCATGTCTATACCATGTATACTCCCTGTCTACACCCTGTCTATACCCTGTCTATACCATGTCTACTCCCTGTCTACACCCTGTCTATACCCTGTCTACTCCCTGTCTATACCCTGTCTACTCCCTGTCTATACCATGTCTACTCCCTGTCTATACCCTGTCTACTCCCTGTCTATACCATGTCTACTCCCTGTCTACACCCTGTCTATACCCGGTCTACTCCCTGTCTACTCCCTGTCTACTCCCTGTCTATACCCTGTCTATACCCTGTCTATACCATGTCTACACCCTGTCTATACCCTGTCTACTCCCTGTCTACTCCCTGTCTACACCCTGTCTACACCCTGTCTACTCCCTGTCTATACCCTGTCTATACCATGTCTACTCCCTGTCTACACCATGTCTATACCCTGTCTATACCCGTGTCTATACCCTGTCTACACCCTGTCTACTCCCTGTCTACTCCCTGTCCACTCCCTGTCCACTCCCTGTCCACACCCTGTCCACACCCTGTCCACACCCTGTCCACATCCTGTCCATATCCTGTCTATACCCTGTCCACACCCTGTCCATACCCTGTCTATACACTGTCTACACCCTGTATACATTACTCAGCCACAGAACTTCAGGAGCACCTGTGGTGAGAATCCTAAATGAATCGATGTCTTTGTTCCAGTCAGGATGAGTGCCTCACTCTAGATGACAGAGATTGGTTTGAAACAGTATTCCAGGGACTTGGCCTGAGGGCATGTTTCTGATTAAGTACCACATTGTTTGACGGCGTGCTGCTCTGCTCCTCGTTCTGTTCCGGACAGGGAGGCCACCGATACAGAGGACTGATAGCAGGATCATTACTGCGCTAGTGCTGGCTAATCAAACGCTGTGTTTAAACTTAATGAAAGCCATCCATTTCTGTCAAGCCATGGACACACAAGGCTGACCATCACAATGGGGGTAGGCCATGTATGAAGGAGTATGAAGAGTGAGGGCACTGCTTTGCACTCGTTCAACTGTATTTATTGCAGGGGTGGAGGTTGATATTGCTCTGTCAGTGTGTTTCAATGCAAAGCTGCTCAAAATGTAAAGTGAAGTGAGAGTGGCTGAGAGTCTAAAACTTGTGCTATAATGCTTGACACATCAGTGAGGACTGTAGCTGTAGTCCCACATAAACACACAGACACATACGCTCTGTCTTCACAAACACAGATGTGCACGCATCACATTCATTTGACACTCCCTTTCTGTTCTCGAGTGAGTTTTACAGGTGCTAGGGCCAATGGAGGGAGATAAGAAGAGAAAAATGAAATGCAAAAATAAATAAATATTCAAGTTTTTGTGTCACCTCAGAGAAAACATCTGTCACTGTCACAGCACCATGAGAAGCACAGACACAAACAAACAAACATACACAGAGAGAGAGAGAGAGAGAGAGAGAGAGAGAGAGAGAGAGAGAGAGAGAGAGAGAGAGAGAGAGAGAGAGAGAGAGAGAGATCAGACAGTACAGTTCTCATGGGGCTGGCAATAGAGACTGTGCCTTGTGACATGAAATGGCTCCCAGGCCAAGGTCACCACATGGCTCAACAGTATTGCCCAACTCTAACCAACAGAATTATGAACAGGCCCTAATAAACACAACATGTAAAGTGTTGGTCCCATGTTTCATGAGCTGAAATAAAAGATCCCAGAAATGTTCCACAATGCCACAGAAGTCTCAAGTTTTGAGGGAGCGTGCAATTGACATGCTGACTGCAGGAATGTCCACCAGAGCTGTTGCCAGATAATTGAATGTTAATTTCTCTACCATAAGTCGTTTTAGAGAATTTGGCAGTACGTCCAACCGGCCTCACAACCACAGACCACGTGTAACCACGCCAGCCCAGGACCTCCACATCTGGCTTCTTCACCTGCGGGATCGACTGAGACCAGCCACCCGGACAGCTGATGACACTGAGGAGTCTGTCTGTAATAAAGCCCTTTGGGTGGGCCTATGCCCTCCCAGGCCCACCCATGGTTGCGCCCCTGCCCAGTCATGTGAAATCCATAGATTAGGGTCTAATGAATTCATTTCAATTGACTGATTTCCTTATACGGTATGAACTGTAACTCAATAAAATAGTTGAAATTGTTGCATGTTGCATTTATATTTTTGTTCAGTAGAAGTAAATACTGTACAAAGCAAATACTGGGTAACAGTTATGTGGGGGCAAAATGGTTTTGTTACAGTCTAAATGATATGAAAATGCTTAAGATGAATAGTGCTATTCACTGGTAATTTTCCCTGCTGTCCAGTAACCTCTTCATACACCCCACAAAGGAGGGATTTGTTTTTGGCCCTCATCTCTGGGGCACTAAAGGCCTAACCAGGCTGAATTCTTGTTCTGTTTGTTTAGGTTCTAAAGATCTTATCCCTCCCCTATCTTAGACACTTAGGCTGTGAGAACTGGTTAGAACCTGCTTTTATTTGTTTTAATGCTTTAAGGGAGTAGAGTTATTTACCCATTATCTCTTTTGTAAGCAAACCTCTCTCTAGAAGGGGTAAACAACTCTTTGTGTAGATAAAGTATATAAATACTGTGTGATTTGTAAATAATGAGAGGGAACTTCCTGGCAATTGCTTGAATAAAACTGGGAAATGAGCTCTGCCTGATCCTTGGAATGAGATTTTCCTCAACAGTTAGTAAATACTGTACGAAGCAAATACTAAGTACAACTAGTCAAGATGGATAAATCCAGCAGCTCAAAAGACAGGAATGAAAATAAATATAGATAAATAATAATAATAGCCTACCTTGGTTCTAGAGTTCCATGACAGCATTTAAGGACAAACAACAGGTAAAAGGGTGTGACTGTGAACCAGGAGTTGGAACCGGTTCAGGGAATAGAACCCAAAACCTCCCTGAACCGAAAACCTGATTCTTTTTATTTTAATTTTTTTTGAGGAACAGAATCAGAACAGGGAAAGAAAGTGATCTATACTGTTCCGGAACAGAACCATTATTTAAAAGCATGGGAATCGGTTAATAACAAACTTTTACGTTCCGGGCAACAAGGCGCCTATGCAAAGCCCTCACTCTGTCACTCGTATTCCAGTGTCTGCCTGCCAGCTGAAAATCTTTGCCAGTGTATGTGTTTGTAGGCAACCTGCCCTTCCCCCTTCGAAGCTTAGGCTACTGTAGCCTACTGACGTTACAAGCCTTCAGAAATTAGGGAGAGATGTTTTATTAGAGAAGAATGGATTCACTTTTTCAATGCTAGTTACGGATACTATAGTTATCACGTTTCACATTGGGTTAAATAACTACAAAAAGGTAAGACGTGTTTTTCATTCTGGTGCTGCTCTGCACACACAAGCTTGTTAGTTAGCTAGCTAGCTCTGGTCCAACTTTAAGACAACTCTCGGAAGTTCAACGACATTCAAAAGTTCCTCCACAGAAGCCGTTCCTCAGTAGGTATAATTCTGTGGGCCTAATTCAGATAATGTATGTCATAACTATGACCAGTGCTTCAAGCCAAGTCTCCTCCTCCACCCTCTCTAGCTCTCTCCCCACCAGCAACATTTCAGTCGCATCTCGCGCCCCTACACTTGTCTGTCCATCGCGCATATAAACAACTATAGCCTAGGCAGCCGATAGCGCCCACGCACTAGCGTTCTCAATTTCAGCCTGAACCCTTGGGCAATGGCCTAATTAGCCAGAACATTTCATTTGTTCTTTTCTTTCAAAATAAAAAGCTTGATTGTATTTAAAGGCATGACTGACTGACTCATACTTATATAGGCTACTATAGTACTTAATAATAATAATAATAATAATAATAATAATAATAATAATCCTAAGAAGAAGAAGGAGAAGGTGGGTAAGCTGTGTGCTTTGTGTGCCACTGCCAAACATGTGTTAGATTAAAAAGTTTGTGTTTTCTGACTATTTGGAACAGTGTAAACAACACCTAACAAATTAGAAATCCCAGAGAGTCTGTTCTAACGAAGAAATGCATTTCTTTGCCTACAAAGATTAAACATAGTTGCATTCTGACCCCTGCTGACATGTTGCGGTTTATTTGTTTAATTATTCAAGGCTCCCTTTGTTATTTCATTTTAAAAAACTAAGCCTACTGATGATATTAGCTTACTTATTATTATACTGATGATAATAATAACAAAAACTAAAAGAAGAAAGAGATCAAGAAGAAGGAGAGGACTGAGCGAGTGTTTTGTGACTGTTTGGAACAGTGGAAACAACACTGAATAAATTATAAGAAATCACAGATAATCTGTTTTAACAAAAACAATTAGCTCACGGAATCAAACACAAACTTAAAAACAGGCAACAGAAGAAGCATCTGTCTAATTTCTGAAGATATATACAGTATGAATGTTTTACTGTATAAACCCTGAGATCCACATACAGTGGGGAAAAAAAGTATTTAGTTAGCCACCAATTGTGCAAGTTCTCCCACTTAAAAACGTCAACTATGACAGACAAAATGAGAAAGAAAAATCCAGAAAATCACATTGTAGGATTTTTAATGAATTTATTTGCAAATTATGGTGGAAAATAAGTATTTGGTCACCTACAAACAAGCAAGATTTCTGGCTCTCACAAACCTGTAACTTCTTCTTTAAGAGGCTCCTCTGTCCTCCACTCGTTACCTGTATTAATGGCACCTGTTTGAACTTGTTATCAGTATAAAAGACACCTGTCCACAACCTCAAACAGTCACACTCCAAACTCCACTATGGCCAAGACCAAAGAGCTGTCAAAGGACACCAGAAACAAAATTGTAGACCTGCACCAGGCTGGGAAGACTGAATCTGCAATAGGTAAGCAGCTTGGTTTGAAGAAATCAACTGTGGGAGCAATTATTAGGAAATGGAAGACATACAAGACCACTGATAATCTCCCTCGATCTGGGGCTCCACGCAAGATCTCACCCCGTGGGGTCAAAATGATCACAAGAACAGTGAGCAAAAATCCCAGAACCACACGGGGGGACCTAGTGAATGACCTTAAGAGAGCTGGGACCAAAGTAACAAAGCCTACCATCAGTAACACACTACGCCGCCAGGGACTCAAATCCTGCAGTGCAAGACGTGTCCCCCTCCTTAAGCCAGTACATGTCCAGGCCCGTCTGAAGTTTGCTAGAGTGCATTTGGATGATCCAGAAGAGGATTGGGAGAATATCATATGGTCAGATGAAACCAAAATAGAACTTTTTGGTAAAAACTCAACTCGTCGTGTTTGGAGGACAAAGAATGCTGAGTTGCATCCAAAGAACACCATACCTACTGTGAAGCATGGGGGTGGAAACATCATGCTTTGGGGCTGTTTTTCTGCAAAGGGACCAGGACGACTGATCCGTGTAAAGGAAAGAATGAATGGGGCCATGTATCGTGAAAACCTCCTTCCATCAGCAAGGGCATTGAAGATGAAACGTGGCTGGGTCTTTCAGCATGACAATGATCCCAAACACACCACCCGGGCAACGAAGGAGTGGCTTCGTAAGAAGCATTTCAAGGTCCTGGAGTGGCCTAGCCAGTCTACAGATCTCAACCCCATAGAAAATCTTTGGAGGGAGTTGAAAGTCCGTGTTGCCCAGCGACAGCCCCAAAACATCACTGCTCTAGAGGAGATCTGCATGGAGGAATGGGCCAAAATACCAGCAACAGTGTGTGAAAACCTTGTGAAGACTTACAGAAAACGTTTGACCTGTGTCATTGCCAACAAAGGGTATATAACAAAGTATTGAGAAACTTTTGTTATTGACCAAATACTTATTTTCCACCATAATTTGCAAATAAATTCATTAAAAATCCTACAATGTGATTTTCTGGATTTCCTTTTCTCATTTTGTCTGTCATAGTTGACGTGTACCTATGATGAAAATTACAGGCCTCTCTCATCTTTTTAAGTGGGAGAACTTGCACAATTGGTAGCTGACTAAATACTTTTTTCCCCCACTCTTTAACAGTTGTTGATTATATTCAAGTTGGGTTTTCCCCTCTCATCACTTTTCTTAGACAAGGCAAGGGCTTTTCCCTCTCTCCTCACTCCGCTCGCTTCAGTCTCTGCCACGTTGTTGTAAACACCAGTGTAAATTAATAGTCTACTGTTCAACTTTAACAAAATAGCAATATGGTCTAGGGAAAGGTGCGTCCGTTTTCTAGAAATCAGGCATTGTTTTGGTTTCGGGCTCATTACATTTATGTGATGTCGGACCGGGCCTTGGCTCAGGCTTCAGCTCATTGGGCTTCTGTCAGACCGGGCTCAAATTTTCAGCCCCAATGAGAACTCTAACATTGGCTGCATAGGCTAAAACAACTATAGCTTGCCCGCTCCAAAGCAAGCTGCCTTATCCTCACTGATCGGTCAAGTAATTTAATGCTGAGCTAATGTGATAAAAAACTATTATTTAAAAAGGAACAGAAAGGAACGATATAAACAGGTACTTTTGTTTCGAAACTGGTATTTTGTATGTCGGAACAGTGGAACGGGCAAAAAAAAAAATAGGGTTCTGTTCAGAACGAAGCGATTGGAAAATAATTGTGGTTCCAAACCCTGCTGTTAACTACTGTGAACTTCAAGGAAAGAGATGAAACTCCATGAAAAGAGGAGATACAACAGGTGAAATCAGAGTAACAGTCTGGGAGGTTCAACCACCACACAGTGAAACTGTGAATGAAGAAATGATTTAAGAGGGAGCTGTGATGAGACTTACAGAGGTGAAGTTCTGGGGACCGCACGGTTCTCCTCGGTACTTGCAGGAGAGAAGCATGTCCTCCAGCTGGTGGCTCAGCCGGTCCATAAACTCCAGGTTGCTGCCCTCAAAGTTTCTGGGGGGCAGGAACAGCCTGAAGTCAGACAGTTTACTGAACCAGGCCTGGCTGTCCTCCTGCAGCAAATCGAGCACCATAGGCCTCACCGTCCGGTTGGCCAGCAGTAGGCCCAGCCAGTGGCCAGCAAAGTACAGGTCACTTTTGGTGAGCTTGTAGAGGCGGATGGGGTTGTTGTTGCAGATAGTGACTGTGGGGAAGGGCATCTCCTTGGCCCACTCTGTGTGGATCCGTGTGTAGGTGGGGAAGGAGAGCCAGTGGAGCAGGCGGTTGGAGGACCAGGACAGGAGCAGGCCCATTGAGGTGCACAGGGCCAGCAGCCAGAAGGCCCGACGGCCCATGGAGCCACCGGGGACAAACACATGCCTGAGGCCGTGCAGACGTGTCCTGGCCAGCAGGGTGGAGGTGATTGAGGACAGGCCTGGCCTTGCAGGGAGGCGCCGGCGGCCTCTCCTCACCACAGCTGGGGATCCCCGCTGGAGACATCTCCCCTCCAGAGCCATGGCTGCCCACAGTGCTCCTAGTGCCGGGGGAAAGGCTTCATCTCCCAGCCAGGCCTCAGGGGCTGGGGCCCACATGGAGCTCCAGGGCACCGATATCCCCACTGATGTAATCCACACCTGGATTTGTGCTTATCTGACTCTGCTGTTACACACACTCCATACAAGCTCCTCACACACAACCTCACTCCCACACACACATACTAACTCTCTCTCTTTTACAGTGTCTTCTGTTTGTTGTTGTTGGCATCCTGTTTTACTCTTTAGCTACTTGTTGGGCTTCTCCCTCTCAGTCCATCTGGTTCCCTTGATGTGAGAGTACTCCACTCATCCAACTCAGCAGTAAAAATACATTCAGCCATGCAAATACGCACCAAGCGATGCAGCTTCTACATGAGCGACTCCAGCATCCGCACCAGTTAGTGTAACACAGAGCGAGAGAGGAAGAGACAGAGGGAGAGAGAGAGAGAGAGAGAGAGAGAGAGAGAGAGAGAGAGAGAGAGAGAGAGAGAGAGAGAGAGAGAGAGAGGTAGAGGGAAAAGGATAGGGAGGGAGAAGAGAGGGGGTGGAGTGAGTGCGGAGAGAGCGGCAAGATGTGAGAGGCACAGACAAAATGAAAGAAAGGAAGGTAAAGGAAGTAAAAAGAAGAGAGCAGTGAGTCTCGGGGCTGTTGTGGTTCTATCTGGTTCCGTCTGTCAGAGAGAGGCTCATCCTGCCGGTTCCCTCTGCTCTGTCGGTGCTCCTCTCTGTGCCGACCGAAGCTGCTGTCTGTTGGGACTTTGCCGTCGCTCCACTCCGCTCAGTGAGGCTCAGCCTCGTTCAACCTGCTTACCCTCCAACACCACCACGGCCAGAGGCTGGACTAGTTTACATGCCACCACTAAAGCGAGCAGGCACGCATCGCTAATTGCCTTCGTGAGTCTCCCTCGCTAATTTCTTCTACGGCTCTTTTTGTGAGCTCACTTTTATCTTCTTGATTTCCAGCCCTCTCCTCTTCCCATCTGTCACTCTTTCACTCCCTCCCTACCCCCCCCCCCCTTTCTCCTTTCTCTTCTCCTCCTCTGCTACCTGGAGGAGCGGGTGTTGTGTCCTGCGGGTGACCACGTACGGCCAGCCAGTCTTGTGCGAGGAGCAGACACGCTTCTCACTCCCAGACGCACATGCACACACATGCACACACACTGCGTTTCCCTGTGGGAGACCTGACCAGAGTGGATGGAATATCTGTTCAGTCCCGCTCAGATCCCGGTATCTCTCTCTCTCTGTCTCTCTCTCCTGTATTCTTTCACTCTCTCCGTTTCATTTCCAATCGTAACGCTCCTCTTGTTTTTCATCCTCTTCTAAAAAATACTTGCCTCTCCAAATCAAAATCATCAACTTGCCCTCACGCTCCTCCTCCTCTCTCTCATGTGCCGATGTCCGTCAATCTTTCTCAGCTCCACCTCCAACCAGGCTCCTCCTCCTCCTATGAAGGAGAGTGCAATAGGCTGTGCGCTTTCTCTCTCTCTCTCTTCCCCTCCTGTTTGCTCCCTCTGTCCTTAGTTTTCTCTCTCTTCCTCCTTCAGATATTGCCCTGTTATTTTCAGTATTCTCTTCCTCCTGTGCAGACAGGCTGTTCCTCTGGTCCCCTCTCTCTCATTGGGCAGCGTGTCTCTCTGTGCTCCTCTCCTCCTACGCCACAGCTCTGTGTCCACCCAGCCAGTGTGAGAGCTCTCTCTCTCTCTCTCTCTCTCTCTCTCTCTCTCTCTCTCTCTCTCTCTCTCTCTCTCTCTCTCTCTCTCTCTCTCTCTCTCTCTCTCTCTCTCTCTCTCTCTCTCTCTCTCTCTCTCTCTCTCTCTCTCTCTCTCTCTCTCTCTCTCTCTCTCTCTCTCTCTCTCTCTCTCTCTCTCTCTCTCTCTCTCTCTCTCTCTCTCTCTCTCTCTCTCTCTCTCTCTCTCTCTCTCTCTCTCTCTCTCTCTCTCTCTCTCTCTCTCTCTCTCTCTCTCTCTCTCTCTCTCTCCTTACGCAACAGGAGCAGAATGGGAGAGCAGGAGAGTGTGTGTGCTCAGAGAGGGAGACTGAGACAACCAGCACCCTGCTGAATTATTGCTTTGGCTGCTTTACCCTCTTTCAACCTAGTCCTCTCTCTCTCGCTGTGTGTATTCTCTGTCTCCCTTCGTCAAATACACACAAAACAGCCCTACACAATGTGGAAAAAGGACTGGGCTTTTAGTTAAATTTCTGTCCTGTTTGTGTAACATACATTTTCTTGGATAATGTTATCCACATAGGGGTTAGACAAAATCAAGAAAATAGCTAGACATTAGGCAGATGGAGGGAAGGATGTGATTGAATTAAAGATGACAAGACAAACAAGAGTAACACTGAAGTACAACATTCAAAAGCTCTGTGGTCGTCTTAGCTAGCACAGCTTCACGCTTGGTTTCAAGCCAATCATTGCACATGTGGCTTGTTGTCGCCAACTAACTCTCTGCAGTTCAACCCATTACCACCGCAGCAGAAGGAGAGGGAAAAAACACAACTTTGACTTGTCATGTCTCCTAACAGCGTTGGCTCAGCTGTGCTCTCCAGTGAAGTCGCCTGGAGGACCACTATCCTTCCCATCCCATTTACCCCCACATACGTTCATATAGTGGACGCTTTTATCCACAAAGATGCCACCTACATGTAATGTGTGCAATACAACGAAATGAGCAGTAGCGTAGATACTACATCCCTTAGGAGAAGTATGGAGAGTGTTGGCGTGTTAGAAAACTGCAGTGGTCATAGTACTGGAAGCACAATTCCAAATAAAGAGTGGCAAATAGACAATGCATGAGACAGTGAGACATGAGTGCAGTACTAAATAGGAAGTATCATCATAATAGGTCAACAGGAAGTGATGCACCTGCATGTCTGACTCGGTCAGTGATTTGACTGGGCACCTCAGACAGTTCCAGGTACAGTCCACTCACACAGCACTGTCCAGTTGGCCTATAGCGGTTATAACGTCATCATAACAACGCAGTCATTTGGTACCTTACTTTTGAAAATATATATAATATATATAATATTTAT
This sequence comes from Coregonus clupeaformis, assembly GCF_020615455.1. Lineage (NCBI taxonomy): Eukaryota > Metazoa > Chordata > Actinopteri > Salmoniformes > Salmonidae > Coregonus > Coregonus clupeaformis. The sequence goes on along the minus strand of NW_025534515.1, from coordinate 67,896 downwards.
AGATAATATATACAATAATGATATTGATTATTTAGGAGGAGCTGTTTATGGTTACAATTATCTCTTGTTGGGCCAAATAAAATCCCTGATGAAACTATAATCTCAGACACTTTCATATTTGAATATCTCGGTTTGTAAAATTGCTTCATTTGCATAAATAATTATCCGAAATGCTTTTGACAGAGCATCCACCAGCTTCCTCAGCTAATGGCAAAGTCAATATTTTTCTCCCTCGATGTGAGATAACTGTCACGGTTTCGGCCGAGGCTGCTCCTCCTCCTGATTCGGGCAGGCATCGGCGGTCGTCGTCCCCGGAGTACTAGCTGCCACCGATCTATGTTTCATGTTCGTTTGGTTTTGTCTTGATGTTGTACACCTGTGTCTTGTTAGTCCTCGTTAGTGTCCTATTTAGTTCTCGTTGTGTGTGTTTGTCTTTGTGTGTGATTGCTCTTCTGTTTGTGTTCGAGCTACGTACTTCCCTCCAGTGTTTTGGAGAGGTTTTTCGCACATGTTAGTGCGCCGTTTGTTTGACGCCTGTGTGCGCCGTTATTTTCGCCTTCGGGCTTATTGTGCTTATTTTCTACGTGAATATTGCACTAAAGTCTTTTGGACTGAGCTTCTGCGTCCTGCGCTTGATTCATGCACCACACCCACCTTCAGCACCCCTTGACAGAATCACACACCAAAATGGAATCAGCAGGATCTGCAGTTACGCCTGAGTCGCTCGAGGAGCATGTTCGCAGCCAAGATGACCAGATACGACAACTGGGGACCGCTCTACAGGACGTCATCAACACCCTGCACCGATGGGAGGCCAGCGGGGTACCCACACCTCCACCTACCCTGCCAACTCCATCGGCCGGTCCACCAGTCCCAGGTCCGGAACCCAGGGGGATTCGGCTCTCGCTCCCGAGGGCGTATGACGGAACAGCTGCTGGGTGTCAGGGGTTCCTCCTGCAGGTGGAGCTCTACCTGGCCACTGTACACCCGGTGCCCTCGGGACACGAGAGCGTTTCCGCCCTCATCTCCTGTCTCACGGGCAAGGCGTTGGAGTGGGCTAACGCCGAGTGGAGGAAGATGGACGCCAACACCATCTCCTACGCCGAGTTCTCCCGCCGCTTCAAGGCCGTGTTCGACCATCCACCTGAGGGCAAAGCGGCGGGGGAGCGTCTAGTCCACCTTAGACAGGGGAGGAGGAGCGCACAGGCGTTTGCTCTAGAGTTCCGGACTCTAGCGGCGGACGCAGGGTGGAATGAACGGGCCCTCATCGACCATTTTCGATGTAGCCTACGGGAGGACGTTCAACGTGAGTTGGCCTGCAGGGATACCCATCTCACCTTCGACCAGTTGGTCGATATGTCCATCCGTCTGGACACCCTGCTGGCCACCCGTGGACGCCCCGAGGGGGTCCGTCCATTCCGCCCTCCGGCACCTCCGAGCCGAGCCCTATGGAGCTCGGGGGTGCGGGCGCTAGAGAAAGGAGGAGGAGGAGCCCGAGGGGGCCTGTCTCCTGCACCAAGTGCGGTCGTGGAGGGCACACTGCGGCCAGGTGCTGGGGAGGGTTCTCCGGGGAGAAGACAACAGGCCACGCACTGGGGGGCCTCCCAGGTGAGTAGACGTCCCACTTACCCAGAGCTTTCTGTTGCGCACTTTTGTATACCTGTGTGTTTTCCACAGGTTGCACCTCATTCCCAGCATAAGGCGCTAGTAGATTCAGGCGCAGCTGGGAATTTTGTTGATCGGAAGTTTTGTTTAGATTTAGGGATCCCTCTCCTACCTGTTGACAAACCTTTTCCCGTTCATGCCTTAGATAGCCGCCCGTTGGGGTCGGGGTTGATTAGGGAGATCACAGCACCACTTAGGATGTGTGCGCAGGGGGGTCATGAAGAGACTGTCAAGGCTGAGGTGTATGTGGTGTGGGAGTCAGGCGCAGGACACCGAAGCTTAGTCCAACAAAGTTTACTTGTGAACCACAAGGCAAAGATACAAAGAACGGCCTCAAAACGACAGAGGCGAGCAATAACGCAACAATGCGTAAAACAACAAAACAGAGAAAAACACGCAGCACTACGGACAGGCGAAAAACAACACACAACCTAACCAATACAACACAGGCAACTTATAGAACATTTAATCAGACACAAACAGACACAGGTGTGACAGACAGACAAAAGCAATCACACATTCAACGGTGGCAGCTAGTACTCCGGGGACGACGAACGCCGAAGCCTGCCCGAACTAGGAGGAGGAGCAGCCTCGGCAGAATCCGTGACAGAGACTATACAGCTGTATCTGATCGACTCTCCTGCGTACCCAGTGGTGCTGGGAATTCCCTGGTTAAGCACCCATAACCCTGCTATTTCGTGGCAACAGAGGGCTCTCGATGGGTGGTCTGCTCAGTGCGAGGGGCGATGTCTGGGTGTTTCTGTGGGGGCGACTTCGGTGGAAAGTCCAAACCAAGTGCCCGCACTGCACATTCCGCCTGAATATGGGGATTTAGCTCTCGTGTTTAGTAAAACTAGGGCGACGCAGTTGCCTCCTCATAGACAGGGGGATTGTGCGATTGATCTCCAGGCAGGAGCAGCGCTCCCACGGAGCCACGTGTATCCTTTGTCTCAAGAGGAGAGAAAAGCTATGGAGACTTACATAGCCGAATCTTTGAGACAGGGATACATTCGGCCCTCCACTTCTCCCGCCTCCTCTAGCTTCTTTTTTGTGAAGAAGAAAGATGGAGGGTTGCGCCCGTGCATTGATTACCGTGGTCTCAATCAGATTACTGTGAAATACAGTTATCCTCTCCCTCTGATTGCGACCATGACAGAGTCATTGCATGGAGCCCGGTTTTTCACAAAATTGGATCTCAGGAGCGCATATAACTTGGTGCGCATTAGGGAGGGCGACGAATGGAAGACAGCGTTTAGTACCACGTCAGGTCATTTCGAATATCTCGTCATGCCATATGGGTTGATGAATGCTCCATCAGTCTTCCAATCCTTCGTAGATGACATTTTCCGGGATATGCAGGGACAAGGGGTGGTCGTGTACATTGATGACATTCTGGTGTACTCGTCTACCCGAGCCGAGCATATAACCCTGGTGCGTCGTGTATTGAGGAGGCTGTTGGAGCACGACCTATATGTCAAGGCAGAGAAATGTCTGTTTTTCCAGGAGTCGGTCTCCTTTTTGGGTTATCGGTTGTCCGCGTCAGGGGTGAGAATGGAGGTGGATCGTGTGTCCGCTGTGCATAATTGGCAAACTCCAACCACTGTAAAAGAGGTGCAGCAGTTCTTGGGCTTTGTGAATTACTACCGGAGGTTTATCCGGGGTTTTGGACAGGTGGCAGCTCCCATCACGTCCCTTCTGAAAGGGGGTCCGGTGCGCCTGCAGTGGTCAGCTTATGCGGACAGGGCCTTTAGGAGACTGAAGGACCTGTTTACGTCGGCTCCGGTGCTGGCGCATCCGGATCCCGCATTACCCTTTCAGGTTGAGGTAGATGCGTCTGAGGCTGTTATAGGGGCCGTTCTCTCTCAACGGTCCGGCACGCCACCTAAACTCCGCCCCTGTGCTTTTTACTCAAAAAAGCTCAGCCCGGCGGAGCGTAACTATGACGTTGGGGACAGGGAGCTGTTAGCTGTAGTTCAAGCCCTTAAGGTGTGGAGGCATTGGCTTGAGGGGGCTCAACACCCTTTCCTCATTTTGACTGACCATCGGAACCTGGAGTACATCCGGGCAGCGAGGAGACTGAACCCTCGCCAGGCTCGATGGAGTATGTTTCTCACCAGGTTCGTATTTAAAATCACGTACATCCCTGGGTCCCAGAATGGTAAGGCAGATGCGCTGTCCCGGCGGTATGACACGGAGGAGAGGTCCGTTGAGCCTACTCCCCATACTACCGGAGTCTTGCCTTGTGGCACCGGTGGTGTGGGAGGTCGATGCCGAAATCGAGCGAAGTTGCGTGCACGACCCCAGCCCTCCACAGTGTCCTGAGGGTCGGAAGTACGTTCCGCTCGAGATTCGGGATCGACTCATTTACTGGGCTCACACGTCACCCTCCTCTGGACATCCGGGTATTGGCCGGACAGTGCATTGCCTTAGCACTAAATACTGGTAGCCCACTTTGGCTAGGGATGTGAGGGTTTATGTCTCCTCCTGCTCGGTGTGCGCCCAGTGTAAGGCGCCCCGACATCTGCCCAGGGGTAAGTTACAACCCCTGCCCGTTCCACAACGACCATGGTCCCACCTCTCGGTGGATTTTGTGACAGACCTTCCCCTCTCTCAGGGGAATACCACCATCCTGGTCGTTGTGGACCGGTTCTCTAAGGCCTGTCGTCTTCTCCCCTATGTCGGGTCTTCCTACTGCCCTACAGACCGCTGAGGCCCTATTTACCCACGTCTTCCGGCATTACGGGGTACCCGAGGATATAGTGTCTGATCGAGGCCCCCAGTTTACCTCCCGTGTTTGGAGAGCATTCATGGAGCGTTTGGGGGTCTCGGTTAGCCTTACCTCAGGGTACCACCCGGAGAGTAACGGGCAGGTAGAACGTGTCAACCAGGATGTGGGTAGGTTTCTGAGGTCGTATTGCCAGGGCCGGCCGGAGGAGTGGGCACGGTACATTCCCTGGGCCGAGATGGCCCAGAACTCTCTCCGCCACTCCTCTACCAACCTAACCCCCTTCCAATGTGTGTTAGGTTACCAGCCGGTTCTGGCACCTTGGCAGCAGAGCCAGATCGAGGCCCCTGCGGTGGATGATTGGATGAGGCGCTCGGAAGAGACGTGGAGCGCTGCCCACGTCCACCTGCAGCGGGCCGTCCTTCGTCACAAGGCGAGCGCCGATCTCCACCGCAGTGAGGGGCCGGTGTACGCACCCGGAGATCGAGTCTGGCTCTCTACCAGAAACCTACCCCTCCGCCTGCCCTGCCGGTAGCTGGGTCGGCGGTTTGTGGGGCCCTTTAAAGTCCTGAGAAGATTGAACGAGGTGTGTTATAGGTTACATCTACCTGTTGAGTATAAGAATATTAACCCCTCATTCCATGTGTCTCTTCTCAGGCCGGTGGTAGCTGGTCCACTCCAGGACAATGAGATAGGGGAGACTCCTCCGCCCCACTGGACATCGAGGGGGCTCCGGCGTACACCGTTCGGTCCATCTTGGACTCAAGACGCCGGATGGGGGTCTCCAGTATCTCGTGGAGTGGGAGGGTACGGCCCGGAGGAGCGGTGCTGGGTGCCGCGGAGGGACATCCTAGACCCATCTCTCCTGTCGGAGTTCCACCGGGACCATCCCGCGCGCCCTGCTCCGCGGCCTCCTGGTCGTCCCCGAGGCCGGGGTCGGCGCACGTCTGGAGCCGCGCGTCAAGGGGGGGGTACTGTCACGGTTTCGGCCGAGGCTGCTCCTCCTCCTGGTTCGGGCAGGCTTCGGCGGTCGTCGTCCCCGGAGTACTAGCTGCCACCGATCTATGTTTCATGTTCGTTTGGTTTTGTCTTGATGTTGTACACCTGTGTCTTGTTAGTCCTCGTTAGTGTCCTATTTAGTTCTCGTTGTGTGTGTTTGTCTTTGTGTGTGATTGCTCTTCTGTTTTGTGTTGGAGCTACGTACTTCCCTCCAGTGTTTTGGAGAGGTTTTTCGCACATGTTAGTGCGCCGTTTGTTTGATGCCTGTGTGCGCCGTTATTTTCGCCTTCGGGCTTATTGTGCTTATTTTCTACGTGAATATTGCACTAAAGTCTTTTGGACTGAGCTTCTGCGTCCTGCGCTTGATTCATGCACCACACCCACCTTCAGCACCTCTTGACAATAACTATTTTTCACTTTCTTAATTGAGTTGCTTCTAGCTGTTCTCAGCTAACAGAGAGGAGAGAGTTGAATAGGAGCCCAGCTCAGAAAAACAGCAGAATGGATGTGTCTCAAATGGCACCCTACTTTCTATGGGCCCTGGTCAAAAGTAGTGCACTTTATAGAGAATAGGGTGCCATTTGGGACGGACCCTATAAGTACAGTAGGATCTGCCCTCTGTGTGGCCCCTATGACTAACTCATTATCAAGCTGAATAACAACTGGTATCTGTACTTATCTTGTATTACTCACTGGGGCTAAGTGAATTGTGTAGCAGTTATGGAAACACAAACAGCAACAGAGAAAGAGAAAATGTCTAATTATAACTCATTGCATTGGCTTGGCACACATTTACATTTTAGTCATTTAGCAGACGCTCTTATCCAGAGCGACTTACAGTTAGTGAATACATATATATATATATTTTTTATACTGGCCCCCCGTGGGAATCGAACCCACAACCCTGGCGTTGCAAACGCCATGCTCTATCAACTGAGCTACATCCCTGCCGGCCATTCCCTCCCCTACCCTGGACGACGCTGGGCCAATTGTGCGCCGCCCATGAGTCTCCCGGTCGCGGCCGGCTGCAACAGAGCCTGGATTCGAACCAGGATCTCTAATGGCACAGTTAGCACTGCGATGCAGTGCCTTAGACCACTGCGCCACTCAGGACCACCTCAACCGACTTGCAGTTGTGTGAATTGTACGCACTATAACGCAATGCTTTCTGACAACTCCATGTGATTTGATCGCAAGAGACGTGATAAAAAAGCTTCTACACTGAGGGGTCATATAAAAAATATATATATATATACACACCCAGCCCACACAAACGTCTAGAGAAACCCTTCACATAGAGGACCACGCACACACAAACACGCACACACTTTCAAAACCACAAATAACAATAATGTAAAAGGAAAACTGTAAACACATAGAAGATGTAAAATAATGTATATCTAACCTACACACAAACCCATAGAAAAACACAAATGTCATGAACATGCACCCGTTTATTCTAATGCACCACCATGCAGCCTATGGCTCAGTGCAGAGCCAGTCCTTTATACAGTCTGAATCCAGCAGCAGCAGTATAATTAGATAAGGAGTGTTATTCAGTCCAGGGTAGCCCTGCTAGCGTCAGTATAGAGGAGAACAACTCAAAGGCTCAACATAAATATCCAATTAGCCTGCCTCCACAACATCAGGGGAATCAGAGATTAATCAGAGATATATCACTGAACCACCTGATTCAATTACACGCATTCTTCTGTCCACAATGCTGTGTGCATCTACTGTAAAATACCCCCTGTCCTTCATCAACAAACACTGTCCAGGATTCAAGGATTGGACAACACTACAATAATCATGAAGAAATTATGTGCGGAAAGGTCTAAACTGCTAATATGATATTCATAGATTAAATGCATCTCTTCTCTCAGGAGGGCGAGGCAGACAGAAAATAAACGTACACACGCGCACATCACAGATTTCCTCATACAAGCATTGTTGCTAAAGGATTAGAATCACAAAAAGACGGCTTGAGGGTCGCTAACGCTTTACTCCTTCTGAAGCAGAGAAGCAGTGACATGGAGAGCAGATGAAAGATGAGTAGGATGAGGAAACAGTGTATTTTGTGCAGCGTTGCCATTCATCAAATCCACAGCATGCATTAAGATGACACCAATAGCAGGCGATCAATGGATTTTCTGTATTTTAAGAGTATTTTAATCGAGCGTAGTCACACTTGTCTGGCTGTAGGTGTAGCAGTGCCTCCCCTGGCTTCAAACACCGCCTCCTCTCTAAATGAAAGGGAGAGCTGCTGCTGCTGAGCTGCAGGATGGTAATAGATTGAACGTTCCCTTGGTGGGTGAGTTCTGAGGGCTCACTGCTGTCATTATAGCTATTAGTTGTTGTCATGCCATGGAATTATCATCAGTTGGCTTGATGAAATGAGAGGAGATAGGGGGATTGGGTCTGTTCGTCAAATCCCAATCATAACCCTGCTGCTCTGTAGTCTGTAGTCTCTGATTAGATGTTTTACGACAGCCATCATCATCATCACCAATAACGGCTACGCAGTCTGGAATCGATCACACTCAACCACTCCAAATGGATGGTTTGCCTCAGGATCATTCAAGTGTTTGTTTGGCTACTGTCCCTTTTTAAGGGACCAAAAGTAATTGGACAATTGGCTGCTCAGCTGTTCCATGGCCAGGTGTGTGTTATTCCCTCATTGGGCGGCATGTAGCTTAGTGGTTAAGAGCATTGTGCCAGTAACCGAAAGGTTGCTGGTTCTAATCCCCGAGCCGACTAGGTGAAAAATCTGCCGATGTGCCCTTGAGCAAGGCACTTAACCCTAATTGCTCCTGTAAGTCGCTCTGGATAAGAGCGTCTGCTAAATGACAAAAAAAATAAAGTGTGGCATTTGCATTTGGAATCTGTTGCTGTTAACCCTCAATATGAAGTCCAAAGAGCTGTCACTGCCAGTGAAGCAAGCCATCATTAGGCTGAAAAATCAAAACAAACCCATCAGAGAGATAGCAAAAATATTAGGTGTGGCCAAATCAACTATTTGGTACATTCTTAAAAAGGAAGCACGCACTTGTGAGCTCAGGAACACCAAAAGGCCTGGAAGACCATGGAAAACAACTGTTGTGGATGACAGAATAATTCTTTCCATGGTGAAGAAAACCCCCTTCACAACAGTTGACCAGATCAAGAACACCCTCCAGGACGTAGGCATATCTGTGTCAAAGTCAACAATCAAGAGAAGACTTCAGCAGAGTAAATACAGAGGGTTTACCACAAGATGTAAACCATTGGTAAACCTCAAAAACAGGAAGACCAGATTAGATATTTGTCAAAAAATATCTTTAAAAGTCTGTACAGTTCTGGAACAACATCCTATGGACAGATGAGACAAAGATCAACTTGTACCAGAACGATGGGAAGAGAAGAGTATGGAGAAGGGAAGGAACTGCTCATGATCCGAAGCATACCACCTCATCAGTGAAGCATGGTGGCGGTAGTGTTATGTCGTCGGCATGTATGGCTGCCAATGGAACTGGTTCCCTTGTATTTATTGATGATGTGACTGCTGACAAAAGCAGCAGGATGAATTCTGAAGTGTTTAGGGCTATATTATCTGCTCAGATTCAGCCAAATGCTTCAAAACCCATTGGACGGCACTTCACATTGCAGATGGACAATGACCCGAAGCATCCTGCGAAAGCAACCCAATACTTTTTTAAGGCAAAGAAGTGAAATGTTCTGCAATGGCCAAGTCAATCACCTGACCTGAATCCAATTGAGCATGCATTTCACTTGCTGAAGGCAAAACTGAAGGCAAAACCCCCCAGGACAAGCAGGAACTGAAGACAGCTGACATCTGGTGATGTATATGGGTTCCAGACTTCAGGCAGTCATTGACTGCAAAGGATTTGCAACCAAGAATTAAAACTGGGGGGCTATGTATAAAAATGGTTGTAATTCTGACACAGTTCATACAAAAATGTTGACAAAACCCTTAAATTAAAGATGAAAGTCTACACTTAAATCCATTGTGGTGGTGTACAGAGCCAAAATGATGCAAATTGTGTCACTGGTCAAATACTTATGGACCTGACTATATAAATATGTATTCACTTCTTGTTTCTTACTGTACAAGATATTGATCTTTCAGATAAATCGATGCCATTACAGCACCTTAGTTATAGTGCATAGGCCAACAGCTGTTGGTAGAGAGACAGCATGTGAAACAGTGTTTAGCCTGTTTAGATTGTCTGCAGTGGAACACGAAGCCTCTTATGAAGTTTGATCCATGCTGGTGTTATAGCTAATCTGTCTCTAGAGAAAGAGGTGAAATAAATTACTCCTGGTCCTCCAGCACACCAGGGAAAGACTGTAATACCACAGATTTAAGTAGGAGCCAGATACTTCACAAGATGTGATGTATAAATCTGAAGCATCCGTTTAGAACTTCTTCTCACCACCAAATAAGTCCAGTGGTGGGAAGTTGGACAAGATGGAGCTAGATGAAACTTGGCCGACATTCTGATAATTTGATCATTTGATGAAACATTCGATCTCAATACAGGTCTCTATTTCCCAAAACTACAATCTGTTACCAACAGAGTGCACTAAGATTAGTAGACTTTACACTTTCTGAACGTTTCTAAACATTGCATTGTTTAGAAGGAGCGCAAGGGCGACTTGAGTTGTTGCAAACGCGCACTTCACAGAGTAGGCTTTCCCTAACGGAAATATGCAAATATCCAATAGGATCTCGCTAGCTCGTGCTTGGCTCTGCCCACCTCCTTTCTTGTTCTGCACACCATGCTTAATGTTCTCCCATTGGAAACAACGCCAATGATCTTTGGTCATGCATACTGTACAGGTGACAGTGATGAAGGGTCCCCCTGAGAGTTCAGCTACAGTTATTCAACGAACACTGAACAAAAATATAAACGCAACATGTAAAGTGTTGGTCCCATGTTTCATGAGCTGAAATAAAATATCCCAGAAATGTACCATATGCACAAAAATATTATTTATCTGAAATGTTCTGCACAAATTTGTGTACATCCCTGTTAGTGAGCATTTCTCCTTTGCCAAGATAATCCATCCACCTGACAGGTGTGGCATGTCAAGAAGCTGATTAAACAGCATGATCATTACACAGGTGCACCTTGTGCTGGGACAACAAAAGGCCACTCTAAAATGTGCAGTTTTGTCACACAACACAATGCCACAGAAGTATCCAGTTTTGAGGGAGCATGCAATTGGCATGCTGACTGCAGGAATGTCCACCTGTCTCCAACGTCATTTTAGAGAATTTGGCAGTACGTCCGACCAGCCTCAAAACTGCAGACCACGTGTAACCATGCTAGGCCAGGACCTCCACATCCGGCTTCTTCACTTGCGGGATCGTCTGAGACCAGCCACCCGGACAGCTGATGAAACTGTGGGTTTGCTCAACCGAAGAATTTCTGCACAAACTGTCTCAGGGAAGCTCATCTGCGTGATCGTCATCCTCACCAGGATCTTGACCTGACTGCAGTTCAGCGTCGTAACCGACTTCAGTGGGCAAATGCTCACCTTCGATGGCCACTGGCACTCTGGAGAAGTGTGCTCTTCACGGATGAATCCCGGTTTCAACTGTACGGGACAGATGCTAGACAGCGTGTATAATATTGTGTGGGCGAGCGTTTTGCTGCAGTCAATGTTGTGAACAGAGTGCCCCGTGGTGGCGGTGAGGTTATGGTATGGGCAGGCATTAACTACAGACAACAAACACAATTACATTTTATCGATGGCAATTTGAATGCACAGAGATACTGTGACGAGATCCTGAGGCCCATTGTCGTGACATTCATCCGCCGTCATCACCTCATGTTTCAGCATGATAATGGACGGCCCCATGTCGCAAGGATCTGTACACAATTCCTGGAAGCTGAAAATGTCCCAGTTCTTCCATGGCCTGCATACTCACCAGACACGTAACCCATTGAGCATGTTTGGGATGCTCTGGATCAACGTGTACGACAGCGTGTTTCAGTTCCCGCCAATATCCAGCAACTTCGCACAGCCATTGGAGAGGAGTGGGAAAACATTCCACAATCAACAGCCTGATTAACTCTATGCGAAGGAGATGTGTCGCGCTGCATGATGCAAATGGAGGTCACACCAGATAGTGACGGGTTTTCTGATCCATGCCCCTACTTTTTTTTTTAAAGGTATCTGTTACCAACAGATTAATATCTGTATCCCCAGTCATGTGAAATCCATAGATTAGGGCCTAATTCATTTATTTCAATTGACTGATTTTCTTATATGAACTGTAACTCAATAAAATCTTTGAAATTGTTCCATGTTGCGTTTATATGTTTGTTCAGTGTAATGTATTGAGGAATCAATGGGACCAATAGGAAGACAACCAGGACTACAGTATCAGTGACTACTATTCGTACGGCAAAGCCATGACCAACATTTAAGACAGCTCAATGCCTTGTATTTTGAGATTTAAACTTCTCAATAGTGCTTAATGTTTGATGTGTTCTGATGTCATGTTATCTGTAACAGTGTTGAATACAAAGGAAATGTTGTGCCATTATGACCTTGGATTATTTTTATGTAGGAACGAAAGGTTTGTGTGAAGAAAAAGTCATTCCTGTTTTATAGTGCTTTTATTATCCATGCCTGTCATGTCTCCCCCCACAAACAGGTACATGGGGGATCCTATCAATGCAGAGATGCCATCTCTCTGATTAAGGTGCACTGAAATGGACTAGAAAGAGCTCATAAACCCATCTCACAAACAGGAGTACTGTATGTACACTGGTGCTGTGATATACAAGCTCACGGGTGCTATAATTTAGAGTGAATGTGTGTGTGTGTGGGGGGGGTGCAGTGACAACCCCATGCTCTCTCCTGAGTACCTTAATTCCCCTTTTCAATTCCTGTCTCTGTCATCAGGGCTGTGAGGGGAGGAAGGAGGTGAATTCATCAGTGAAGGGAAATAGACAGAGCAGGTAGAGGGGTATGTTAGACAGTGGCTCTGTGCTGCTGTGCCTGCTGCTCAGGGTACTGCAGCTGGAGCACATGGCAACAGGCTAGAGGAGAGGAGAGTGTGACTGGCTGCCTGCATGCATCACACAGCCCTGATACTGAGAGAAGAGAGAGCTGTCCCTGTGTGGGGGACTGCTGTCTCCCTCTGATAAAAGCTAGCATATTGTTCCCTCTCTGGGCTCAGTCTTTCATGATGAAACGGTTGCAGCCAGAAACCTAACAGGAGCCCATGGTCTATGTACTCATCTGCTCTCTGTAGATAGAGTGGTCATGTTGTAACTATTTGTTTGTTTAGGATGAATCTCTACAGGTGTGAGGAGTGTGTTTCCCCCCTGCCTGAAAGAGGATTTCACCTGTTGGGCCAGTCCTGACAGTCAGGGTTGGGTAGGTTACTTTCTAAATGTAATCTGTTACAGTTACTAGTTACCTGTCCAAAATTGTAATCAGTAAAGTAATTTTTTTATTACCAAACTCAGTAACATAATCTGATTACTTTCAGCTACTTAAGCATTACTTTCTTCTTAAGAGGCATTAGAGGAAGACAAAAAGGATCCGTCAAACACATTTGGTGTCATCATAGTGGTCTCTGACTTGTGGTCAGACTCGCTCAGCTGGAACAAACTTAAACTTGCTCCTTTTTTAATGGTGAATTGAATGTCAGAAAAGTCTCCGTGTATTTTTTCCACAAACATCCTTTCTGAATTTAAAAGTAATCCAATAAGTAATCATCTACTTTTTCCAAAGTATCTGTAATCTGATTAAAACAATTTTTTTCTAGTGATGTAACTGATTACAGTTAAAGTTATTTCTCAATCGGATTACATGTAATCATTTACTCCCCAACCCTGCTGACAGTGCATTAGCTAGGCCTCTGGGTGTTGTGGCTAGTGGTCACTACAACCCTCTCTGTCACAGTACTCTAGTCTAGTGTATCATCCATGTCCCCTGGCAGGGGAGCGGAATGGACACAACAGAGGAGTGTAATGGACAGAGACCACACTCCACTGATTTGAGAGTGCATGTGGTGTGTGTGTGTTTCTGTATGTATGTACTGTATGAATGTATGAGGGGTGTAGTAGGTATAATGGGTGTCTAGACAGGTGCTCCTTCTCAGTTGAAGGACCTCTTTGGGAGCTACTAGATCTTCCACCACAACCTCAGTGCTGGTTAAATAAATAATAATCTCCAACTGACATTACCCAAACCCTCTGCCATGGTTCGGCTGCATCCCAACCAACCTCAACCACCCTCTACCTACTCCCCTGCCCCTTCCAGTACCCTGTATCCCTCTACATACTCCCACTGTCCCTACCAGTACCCTGTAGTCCTCTACCCACTCCCCCTTCCAGTACCCTGTCGTCCCGTACCCACTCCCCCTTCCAGTACACTGTAGCCCTCTACCCAGTTTGAAAAGTCTAAGCACATTCCAGTCGATGCACTCCACTGACACCAACCTTTCAAAACCAGTCCAGCACATCCTGTTAGAGGGACAAGGGAGAGGGGAGAGAGCAAAAACCACAGCATTTCAACAATGGATTTTCCTGCCAATCCAATTTTAATTGGGTGGCTCTGAATCCATCACTACACAGTTGGGTTGAGGCACTACTTCACCTAGGTAAGGATGGTACAGGACAATACTGAACTTCCTAAAACCGCCTGTGTGCTGTGTGTGCAGGTATAGCTATGCCTAGTTTGTGTGTTGAGTGTACTGTACATGTACACATGCATGCTTCTTACTGAGTGTACTCTGTGTATATAAGCATCACTGTACCGGATCAGAGAGTGAATGGATCACTTTTTATCACTCCCTTGTGATGAGATGGCCAGGGTGTGATCGATTAATCAGACTGTAGCCGTGGTGACATGCCTGGCAAGGCCGCCATGCTGCATCAAGCAATGCAGGAGCTGACGTGACCTGAATCCCAGAGAGACACCTTTTTATTCTCCCTGACACACTCAGCCGTGACCAATCACACTGAGTTCAAGTGCAATCGAGGCTGGAACTACAGTTCCCAGAGGGCCACACTGCATCTGTTAACAAACCATACATTTTTTAATCCCTGGCAGGGGTATTCCCCTTGCTTCAATATCCATTATTCAAACCATAATACTGTATAAACGACTGTGGTGGTTATTCTGACCATCATGAAGCCGATGAGAAAAATCACAGCTCTGTAGCTTTTCCGTTTTCCCTCTTAAGCCAGAGGTTAAATGTGTACAATCTATTGCACATAAATCTAGAGGGTGGTAGCTAACCTGATGATCCATATTCATTAGACAGGGGACTGCTTCAAGGAGAAATCGCATATAAAAAATAGTGCCTTGCGTTAATGCAATCACAGGGGTCAGAAGGGTATTGATTAAGATGTTGATCATTGCTGACATTAATCTTATCTATGGTGATGAGGGGTGTATGTCCGCAAACCTAGTATAAGCTTGAATCAGTAATGGTGAAACAGCCAAGTCCGTTTACAACAAGAAATAAATTACTTCAAACAACTCACAATGGTTTTTTCCTTCAGACATCATTGCACATCATTGCACTTGTGTATGTACTGCATTTTTGTTGTACCATGATGCTGGATGCTCCTCTTCTCCATTTCATAAACAAAACAAAAACAATAACAAATGTGTTGGGGCGAACAGTGGTGCTGTGACCCCTAGAAGAGTCATTACTGAGAATGTATCACTAGCTCCGACATTACAAACTCAGCCTAGACAAGATAGCAACTCATAAATAAATCACCTTATCAAGTCCAGTTGAGACATGCTCTATTTTCCTTGTGGTTAGTGATAGTGTGGTCAAGAATAATGTTTAATGTTAGTTATTGTCTGAGCTGCAGTGACACAGAGGTGTCGTTAATGGTGCCTAAGGTTTGGAAATCTCCAGACTCCAATTATTATGAATGTGAAAAATAGACTAGAACAATCATAGGGAACAGTCATCGCAAGTGTCTTTTTTATAGAAGCTTTGACCTTCAGCCAGTGAAGTAACAGGGGATTGAAACCTGGGTGGTGGAGTGAGCATATTATGTGAGCACTGGCTCAGCCGATGGCAGTAATGGATTTGACGCCTGAAATAACAGCTTGCTTAGACTTGTCAAATGGCAATTCCCATTACAATTGCCTAATCTTTTGAATACGAGGGTACAAGGTGACAGGAGCCACTTGAAACGCTTTTTGTCATTCCCTCTACCTTTCGTAAGGTTGCCCTGGTAACAGGAACACCAGCTGTCTGACCCAGCTGTAGGCCAGGTGTGAGTGGGCATGGCCGTTAGCATATGGAAACCTTTTCTTTAAGACTGAGGAGTCGCGAAGATATGGCTTTACCCACAGAATCAAAGCCAATTAGATGTGGAAAGTGAACCTGTCCAATCCTGCTCTGGAAACCCAAAGAAAACTTCCTTGTGGGAATAGAGAGGCAAGGGGCTGAGACCGCCACAACAGTTCTAATGATGCTATTAGTGCTTTAGCGGGGGACAATTAATCAGAGAAGTGATTAGCATTAACTTGTGTAGAGCTTTGGACCATTAGTCAGAGGGCCCTATGCAGAACTCTGTAACACAGTCAATAACTGGATGCACATGTGTGTTCCAAACATGGCCACCTGTTACTATAATAAGGTATGAGATATAATACAAACAATAATATTGTAAAACACAATGGAAATATGTGCATGTGCGTGCATGAGTATGTTTTCACCCCATAATCACGCTAAGCCACAAAGAGGCAGATACTGTACATTGTCAACAAGACACAGGAGTAGGCTATTGTCCCATAAACAAGCATACCTACCTGTGAGTATCCTCTTAACACAGCAGGAATAGCAACAGACAGTACATCTACTATCAGAAAACCAAACAGCCACATGGAGCTTTCGAAAAAAACAAACTGTTGATGGAAAATGGTCACAGTTACGGAGAGAGAGAGAACAGCTTTCCATAAATATGGATAATTGGTTTGACCTGAACCTTGATGCACAGTTTAGGATTTAGTATTTATTAGGATCCCCAATGAGCTGCTGCCAAGGCAACACAACAAATAAAATACGAAATATACAGAAATATACATACAGTGCCTTCAGAACGTATTCATACCCCTTGACTTATTCCACATTTTGTTGTGTTACATCCTGAATTCAAAATTGATTAAATATGTTTTTCTCACCCATCTAACGTTACACACAATACCCCATTGTCACGGATTCAGCCGAGGCTGCTCCTCCTCCTTGCTCGGGCAGGCTTCGGCGTTCGTCGTCACCGGTGTACTAGCTGCTACCGATCTATGTTTCTGTGTTCTACTTGTCTTGTCTTTATTGTTCACACCTGGTTCCCATTAGTTTTTGATTACTTCCCTATTTAACCCTCTGGCTCCCTCTGTATGTTGTGCGTGTTTGTTCATGTTTGGTTGTCGTCTGGTGAGCGGGTTTGTTCCTCCCTGCGTGGAGGTTATGTTATTTACGTTACCTACGAGTAAAGTACGTTTTCGATTAGCTCTGTGTCCTGCGCCTGACTTCGTCCTAATGCATCACACTGACATCCTGACAGAAACACGCACCAAAATATGGAGTCAGCAGGTACATTCATTTCGTCCGGATCAATGGAGGAACGTGTCCAACAGCAGGCGACCATGATCCAGACTCTCGGCACCACAATGGTGTTGAACACTATGGAGCGATGGGAGAGAGGTGGTTGTCCTACACCTCTTCCAACTACACAACCACCCACACCGCTGTCCACCCCTTCGTCACCTGGGTCCAGTGGGATTCGACTCTCGCTCCCGAGGGCGTACGATGGTACAGCTGCCGGGTGCCAGGGTTTTCTGCTCCAGGTAGAGCTCTACCTGGCTACCATCCACCCGGCTCCCTCGGGATACGAGAGCGTGTCCGCCCTCATCTCCTGTCTGACTGGAAGAGCACTCGAGTGGGCCAACGCCGAGTGGGGAGGAATAGACGCAGCGTCAGTACGCTATGAGGATTTCACCTGCCGCTTTTGGGCGGTATTCGATCATCCACCGGAGGGGAGAGCGGCTGGGGAACATCTATTCCACCTCAGACAGGGGAAGGGGAGCGCTCAGGACTCTGGCTGCCAGCGCAGGATGGAATGAGAGGGCCCTGATCGACCACTACCGATGCAGCCTCCGGCAGGACGTTCGTCGGGAACTGGCCTGCAGGGACACCACCCTTAACCTGGACCAACTGGTGGACATGTCGATAAGGCTGGATAACCTGTTGGCAACCCGCGGACGTCCGGATCAGGGGCCGTTCATTCCATCCCCCAGCACCTCCGACCCTGCTCGTATGGAGCTCAGAGGTGCTGCACTTAGGGAGACCGGAAGGAGGGCCATCTCCTGCACCAACTGTGGCCGTGGAGGACATACTGCTGGTCGGTGCTGGTGAGGGTCTTTCAGGAGTCGAGGCGGTAGGCAGAGCACTGGTGGACCGTCTCAGGTGAGTAGGCACCCAACTCACACAGAGCTCCCTGTTGCGCATATGTGTATTGATATTGTATTTCCAGAGTTTTCCCCTCATTCCCAGCATAAGGCGCTCTTAGATTCAGGCGCAGCTGGGAACTTTATTGATCGTCAGTTTTCCCGTAGTTTAGGGATTCCTATTGTTCCTGTTGATGTGCCCTTCCCTGTACACGCCTTGAGATAGTCGCCCTTTAGGGTCAGGCCTGATTAGGGAGGTCACAGCTCCACTCTGGATGAAAACGCAGGGGGGTCATGAGGAGAAAATTAGTCTCTATCTGATTGATTCTCCTGCGTTTCCAGTGGTGTTGGGGCTTCCCTGGTTAACTTCTCATGACCCCACTATTTCATGTCACCTCAGTGCTCGGGGAGGTGTGTAGGTGTTTCCATAGGGGCAACTACGGTGGAAAGTCCAAACCAGGTCTCCACCATGCACATTCCCCCCGAATATGCCGATCTGTCTCTCGCCTTCTGTAAAAAGAAGGCGACTCAATTACCACCCCATCGACAGGGGGATTGTGCGATAAATCTCCAGGTAGGCGCTGCACTTCCCCGGAGTCACGTGTATCCCCTGTCACAGGAAGAGACGGCAGCTATGGAGACATATGTCTCAGAATTTCTGGGGCAGGGATACATTCGGCCATCCACTTCACCTGTCTCCTCAAGTTAATTTTTTGTGAAGAGGAAGGATGGAGGTTTACGCCCGTGCATTGACTACCGGGGTCTCAATCAGATCACTATCAAGTACAGTTATCCACTACCGCTCATGGCTAGTATGACGGAGTCATTGCACAGGGCGTGCTTCTTCACAAAATTGGATCTCAGGAGCGCGTACAACCTGGTGCGTATCCGGGAGGGAGATGAGTGGAAGACAGCATTCAGTACCACCTCTGGGCACTATGAGTACCTCGTCATGCCATACGGGTTGATGAATGCTCCATCAGTCTTCCAATCCTTGGTTGATGAGATTTTCAGGGACCTGCACGGACAGGGTGTAGTGGTGTATATTGATGACATTCTCATATACTCCGCTACACGGGCCGAGCATGTGTCCCTGGTGCGTCAAGTGCTTGGTCGACTGTTGGAGCATGACCTGTATGTGAAGGCGGAGAAATGTCTGTTCTTCCAAGAGTCCATCTCCTTCCTAGGGCACCGCCTGTCCGCGTCAGGGGTGGAGATGGAGATTGACCGCATTTCGGCCGTGCGTAATTGGTCGACTCCAACCACGGTAAAGGAGGTGCAGCGATTATGGGGTTTTTCCAACTACTACCGGAGGTTTATCCGGGGCTTTGGTCAGGTAGCGGCTCCCATTACCTCCTTGCTGAAGGGGGGACCGGTGCGACTGCAGTGGTCAGCTGAGGCGGACAGGGCTTTTGGTCATCTGAAGGACCTGTTTACCTCGGCTCCAGTGCTGGCTCATCCGGATCCCTCCTTAGCATTCCAGGTTGAGGTGGACGCGTCCGAGGCTGGGATAGGAGCTGTACTGTCTCAGCGCTCGGGTACGCCACCAAAGCTCCGCCCCTGTGCGTTCTTTTCTAAGAAGCTCAGTCCGGCGGAGCGCAACTATGATGTGGGGGACAGGGAGCTGTTAGCTGTGGTTAAGGCCCTGAAAGTGTGGAGGCATTGGCTTGAGGGGGCTAAACACCCTTTTCTCATTTTGACTGACCATTGCAATCTGGAGTACATCCGGGCGGCGAGGAGATTGAACCCTCGCCAGGCACGGTGGGCCATGTTCTTTACTCGTTTTGTATTTACTCTTACTTACAGACCAGGTTCCCAGAACGCTAAGGCAGACGCCCTGTCCCGACTGTATGACACAGAGGAGAGGTCCATTGAGCCTTCTCCCATACTGGTGGCACCGGTGGTGTGGGAGGTTGACGCGGACATCGAGCAGGCGTTACGTACCGAGCCCACTCCCCCCCCAGTGTCCAGAGGGTCGTGTGTACGTGCCGCTCGAGGTTCGCGATCGATTGATATATTGGGCTCCCACGTCACCCTCCTCTGGTCATCCTGGCATCGGTCGGACAGTGCACTGTCTTAGTGGGAAGTACTGGTGGCCCACTTTAGCCAAGGACGTGAGGGTTTATGTTTCCTCCTGCTAGGTGTGCGCCCAGTGTAAGGCACCTAGACACCTGCCCAGAGGGAAATGACAACCCCTACCCGTTCCACAATGGCCGTGGTCTCATCTTTCGGTGGATTTTGTTACGGACCTTCCCCCCTCACAAGGGAACACCACGATCCTGGTCGTTGTGGATCGGTTTTCTAAGTCCTGCCATCTCATTCCTATGCCAGGTCTCCCTACGGCCCTACAAACTGCTGAGTCCCTATTTACACACGTCTTCCGGCACTACGGGGTGCCTGAGAATATTGTATTGGATCGGGGTCCCCAGTTCACCTCAAGGGTCTGGAGGGCGTTCATGGAACGTCTGGGGGTCTCGATCAGCCTGACCTCAGGTTTTCACCCCGAAAGTAATGGGCAGGTGGAGAGAGTTAACCAGGATGTGGGTAGGTTTCTGCGGTCCTATTGCCAGGACCGGCCGGTGGAGTGGTCAGGTTTTATCCCCTGGGCAGAGATGGCCCAAAGCTCACTCTGCCACTCTTCCACTAACCTTTCTCCCTTTCAGTGTGTGTTAGGTTATCAGCTGGTCCTGGCACCTTGGCAGCAGAGCCAGATCGCGGCTCCTGCGGTGGATGAGTGGTTTCGGCGCTCGGAAGAGACCTGGAACGCTGCCCATGTACGCCTGCAGCGGGCCATCAGGCGACAAAAGGCAAGCGCCGACCGCCATCGCAGTGAGGTCCCAGTGTATGCACCGGGGGACCGGGTCTGGTTCTCGACCCGAAACCTGCCCCTTCGCCTGCCCTGCCGGAAGCTGGGTCGGCGGTTTGTGGGGCCCTTTAAAGTCCTGAGGAGATTGAACGAGGTTTGTTATAGGTTACAGCTTCCTCTGAATTACCGTATTAACCCCTCGTTCCATGTGTCTCTCCTCAGGCCGGTGGTAGCTGGTCCACTCCAGGAGTCTGAGGTACGGGAGGTTCCTCCACCCCCACTGGACATCGAGGAGGCACCGGCGTACTCGGTCCGTTCCATCCTGGATTCGAGGCGTCGGGTGGGGGGCCTGCAGTATCTCGTGGAGTGGGAGGGGTACGGTCCGGAGGAACGGTGCTGGGTCCCTAGGAGGGACATCCTCGATCCCTCCATGTTGAGGGATTTCCACCGTCGTCATCGGACTCGCCCTGCGCCGCGTCCTCCTGGCCGTGCCCGAGGCCGGTGTCGGCGCACGGCTGGAGCCGCACGTCAAGGGGGGTACTGTCATGGATTCAGCCGAGGCTGCTCCTCCTCCTTGCTCGGGCAGGCTTCGGCGTTCGTCATCACCGGAGTACTAGCTGCTACCGATCTATAATAATAATAATAATATGCCATTTAGCAGACGCTTTTATCCAAAGCGACTTACAGTCATGCGTGCATACATTTTTGTGTATGGGTGGTCCCGGGGATCGAACCCACTACCTTGGCGTTACAAGCGCCGTGCTCTACCAGCTGAGCTACAGAGGACCACAGATCTATGTTTCGGTATTCTACTTGTCTTGTCTTTATTGTTCACACCTGGTTCCCATTAGTTTTTGATTACTTCCCTATGGCTCCCACTGTATGTTGTGCGTGTTTGTTCATGTTTGGTTGTCGTCTGGTGAGCGGGTTTGTTCCTCCGTGCGTGGAGGTTATGTTATTTACGTGACCTACGAGTAAAGTACGTTTTCGATTAGCTCTGTGTCCTGCGCCTGACTTCGTCCTACCGCATCACACTGACATCCTGACACCCATAATGGCAAAGTAAAAACATGTTTTTAGAAATGTTGGCAAATTAATTTACATTTAAATACAGAAATATCTAATTTACATTATTATTCACACCCCTGAGTCAATACATGTTAGAATCACCTTTGGCAGCAATTCAAGCTGTGAGCCTTTCTGTGTAAGTCTCTAAGAGCTTTGCACACCTGGATTGTACAATATTTGCCCTCAATTATGTTTTTCAAAATTGGTTGATGATCATTGCTAGACAACCATTTTCAAGTCTTGCCATAGATTTTCAAGCAGATTTAAGTCAAAACTGTAACTTTGCCACTCCGGAACATTCACTATCTTCTTGGTAAGCAACTCCAGTGTAGATTTGGCCTGTTTTAGGTTATTGTCCTGCTGAAAGGTGAATTCATCTCCCAGTGGAAAGCAGGAACCAGGTTTTCCTCTAGAATTTTGCCTGTGCTTAGCTCCATTTCATTTATTTTTTATCCTGAAAAACTCCCCAGTCCTTAACGATTACAAGCATACTCATAACATGCAGCCACCACTATGCTTGAAAATATGAAGAGTGGTACTCAGTAATGTGTTGTATTGGATTTGCCCCTAACATAACAGTTTGTTTTCAGGATAAAACATTTATTTATATATTTATACTTTAGTGCCTTGTTGCAAAAAGGATGCATGTTTTGTACAGGCTTCCTTCTTTTCAGTCTGTCAATTAGGTTAGTATTGTGAAGTAACTACAATGTTGTTGATCCATCCTAAGTTTTCTCCTATCACAGCCATTAAACTCTGTAACTGTTTTAGGGATTAATTTTAACAAACCTAATGCAATGGTCAATCTCAGTGCTGGGCGGTAGTGCTACAGGTTCAGGGGTGTGTCAGATTTCTGGGGGGTATTTTCACTATTACAATTATTGGCACACTTGAGGGCTTTGGCGCAAACGGACTTTGATGAATAAACATGTTGTGGGTGTGTCGAGGCTTGGCCCCCTACTAGCCAATCAGAACGTGCTCCAAGGCGAAATATGTGGTTGCTTCATGTCGTGCATTTCCAGTCTTATGTATTGCCTTGGAATCAACTCCAATGTTAGTCCGTTATAGTTTGTTAAATGGCTTACAGAAATTGAATAACAAAATGTAGACCTATCTTTGCTAAATAGTTAAAGTTACACTATGCAGAAATCGCTCCGCCATTTCCTGGTTGCTAAAACTCTAAATTCGCCTAATTTCAGTTTGTGACCAAATAAGCTAGTATAGTGTAGAGAATCATTGTACCATCTAAACCGCTGTGAAATATATTTTCCTTAACCAAAAATATTGTTGTTTCAGCTGTTTGAAGCTGGTGTAAAAAAACGAAAGTAAAAGAGGCAAAAACAAAATGTAAGAACGGGAAGCATAGGGAGAGTGCACATAGAACAGATCTACTGCTTCTTAGACTTGCTTTCAAGTGTTATGATAGATCTATAACTATCATTTCTATTTGAATTTGGTCTGGTTGCCCAAAAAGTTACATATTGCCACTTTAACTTGAACCCTTAGTGGTTAAGAGCGTTGTGCCAGTAATCGAAAGGTCGCTGGTTCTAATCCCCGAGCCGACTAGGTGAAAAATCTGCCGATGTGCCCTTGAGCAAGGCACTTAACCCTAATTGCTCATGTAAGTCGCTCTGGATAAGAGCGTCTGCTAAATGACGTAAATGTAAATGTAAACCCATTTGCAGTCCACATTGTTCTAAGTAATTGCATGGCTTCAATAGCATTCACACTGATATAGGGGCTAGGCCTACTGTAAATTGCATTATGGCTGAGCATGGACATGCCAAACATTGTTAATAAGCAAGATTAAAATCATTATTGATAAGGCCTAAAAAGAGAACGAATAATTCTGGTCAAATTCTTAACAAAAATGTGTTTTAAACAACGTGTTTTAAATGTCACACTTACAGGCACCATCATTTCTCCCCGTGGGCATATAATATTAAAACAACGCAGACTATGGAGGGTTTTACGCACATACAAACCTTTCACAGTAGCTGGACAAATATCCTATATAAATAGAAAGGGAGAATGTCCACACACCGTTATACTGCTCCCAAATAGGCCTATGTTTTATTTACATAATCGGAACCATTTTAGAGATCAGATTGCATTCACACATTTCCAGAAGTTGCATTGCAAGCGTGCCAAGGACGTTGTCACCATAATACCAGGAATGTGAATCATTCTAATAAGTTTGGTTGTAATAACGTTTAACGAAAAACAAGCTTCTTTTTTTTAACAACAAGAATAAATACATGTAAAATGATATCATAAAATCTCCAGGATAAATAAGACAGGCATTGCTGTTGAACCAGCCTTCTTTATATTAGGCCTAAGGGAGGGCTTGGGTTTTGAACATACTGTATGAAACGGAAAACAAGCTATTTTTACAGGTTATAGATCAATTGTAAATAAGAGGTTCACCCTATTCACTGAGATTCTCATCTCTCCTTGATGGGCATGGACACGAAGCCTACATATTGGAGGGGGTTTTACGCACGTCCAAAACGGGAGCTGCATGGCTAAAATAATGTGGGGCTGCCTACAATGCATGGATATAAAGGAAATGTCAGCTCACTGTTTTACTCCTCTCAAACTTGATATTTTAATAAAGCTTTGGTGATTATGATTTATTTCCAAGCAGTCTCAAGCGCCAAACCCTTTATCAACAGTCTTGACTACTTTGCGACTGCATAGGGCAGACAAAAAAAAAGTATTCATTGAGAGGAGGGGAGGCTATGCTTGGTTTGGGAAAAATACAAAGTATACAGGTACCATAATCACATTAGGCTACTATTGTTCCATGTGCATATGGGCACTGTACGTCACAACTTGGCCTAATGGTGAAATCCGTCAGCGGTTTCCTTCCTCTCCGGCAAATGAGTTAGGAAGGACACCTGTTTCTTTGTAGTGACTGGGTGTATTGATACACCATCCAAAGTGTAATTAATAACTTCACCATGCTCAAAGGGATATTCAATTCAAAACGACATGCCAAGCTTTCCTTCTGAATGATGGTTTCATGTACAGTTGAAGTCGGAAGTTTACATACACCTTAGCCAAATACATTTAAACTCAGTTTTTCACAATTCCTGACATTTAATCCTAGTAAAAATTCCCTGTCTTAGGTCAGTTAGGACCACCACTTCATTTTAAGAATGTGAAATGTCAGAATAATAGTAGAGAGAAGGATTTATTTCAGCTTTTATTCCTTTCATCACATTCCCAGTGGGTCAGACGTTTATATACACTCAATTAGTATTTGGTAGCATTGCCTTTAAATTGTTTAACTTGGGTCTGTCACAATCGTCGGGAAGAGAGGAGGACCAAGGCGCAGCGTTGAATGCGAACATATTTATTTATATAATGATCACACGATCAAAAACAACAAAACGATAACGTGACAGTCAATGGTCAAACACGAACAAGATCCCACAACCACTGTGGGCAAACAGCCTGTTTAAATGTGGTTCCCAATCAGAGACAACCAGCCACAGCTGACACTCGTTGCCTCTGATTGAGAACCACACTGGCCAACATAGAAATGAAATACATAGATCTACACACCCTGGCTCAACATAACAGTGTCCCCAGAGCCAGGGCGTGACAGTACCCCCCCCTAAAGGCGCGGACTCCGACCGCGCCAACTAAATACCACAGGGGAGGGACCGGGTGGGCACTCCGCCTTGGCGGCGGATCCGGCTCCGGGCCTGATCCCCACCCCCTCTCCAAACCCCCAAAGTACCCCTGGTCCGGTCTGGCCCCGCTGGCCGGAGCTGGACAGCACACTGATGGAGCGGATTGCTCTAGCTCCGGCGTAACGCATCTGACCGGTGCCGGACCAGGCACCAGTGGAACAGGCACGGGCCGTGCCGGACTGACGACTCCCACCACTGGCTTGGTGTGGAGAACAGGCACGGGCCGTGCTAGACTGACGACGCACACCGCTGGCTTGGTGTGAGGAGCAGGAGCGGGCCGAACCGGGCTGGCGACGCGCACCATTGACTTGGTGCAGGAAGCAGGAGCGGGCCGGACCGGGCTGACGATGCGCACCCCTGGCTTGGTGCGTGGAGCAGGAACGGACCGGACCGGGCTGACGATGCGCACCCCTGGCTTAGTGCGTGGAGCAGCAACGGGCCGGACCGGGCTGACGATACGCACCCCTGGCTTGTTGCGTGGAGCAGGAACGGGCTGGACCGGGCTGACGACTCGCACCCCTGGCTTGGTGCGAGTGGCAGGAACAGGCCGAACCGGGCTGACGATACGCACCCCTGGCTTGGTGCGTGGAGCAGGAACAGGCTGGACCGGGCTGGAGACTCGCACCATTGGCCTGGTGCGGGGAAAAGGAACAGGCCGGACCGTACTGGGGACACACACCACTGGCCCTACGCAGGGATCTGGAATGGGCCGGACCGGACTGGTAACACACCCCAGTACCTCTCGCCGTGCCTCTACACCTTCCATCCCCTCTTCGACCAGTGGCCCCCGTAACCTGGCGGCCTCCTCTGCCAACCCGCTGGGCCGCTCTGTCGCGGTCTCCTGCTGGCCCGTCGTCCACGTCGTTAGCCCCCCCCCCTAAAAAATTTCTGGGCGTCTCTCCTACCCGTGGACCAGGTCTCCATGTCCCTCGCCAGACTTTCGCCCTTCTGCTTCCAAGTCCGGCCCTTCTCTTCCTCACCCGGCTTGACCCAGTCGAGGAGGCGAAGGAGATCTGCTAGAGATCTCCCTGACGATGGCTCCTGGATACGCTGCTTGGTCCAGTCTTGGTGGGATCTTCTGTCACGATCGTCGGGAAGAGAGGAGGACCAAGGCGCAGCGTTGAATGCGAACATATTTATTTATATAATGATCACACGATCAAAAACAACAAAACGATAACGTGACAGTCAATGGTCAAACACGAACAAGATCCCACAACCACTGTGGGCAAACAGCCTGTTTAAATGTGGTTCCCAATCAGAGACAACCAGCCACAGCTGACACTCGTTGCCTCTGATTGAGAACCACACTGGCCAACATAGAAATGAAATACATAGATCTACACACCCTGGCTCAACATAACAGTGTCCCCAGAGCCAGGGCGTGACAGTGTCAAACGTTTTGGGTAGCCTTACACAAGCTTCCCACAATAAATTGGGTGAATTTTGGCCCATTCCTCCTGACAGAGCTGGTGTAACTGAGACAGGTTTGAAGGCCTCCTTGCTCGCACACGCTTTTTCAGTTCTGCCCACAAATGTTCTATAGGATTGAGGTCAGGGCTTTGTGATGGCCACTCCAATACCTTTACTTTGTTGTCCTTAAGCCATTTTGCCACAACTTTGGAAGTATGCTTAGGGTCATTGTCCATTTGGAAGACCCATTTGCGACCAAGCTTTAACTTCCTGACTGATGTCTTGAGATGTTGCTTCAATATATTTCTCAATTTTTACTTTTCATTATTTAACTAAATATACTTTCCTGCAACCCGCCTCACCCAGCGTGGAAATGATTCTATTATTTCTTTATAACTTTTATCAAGAACCTTAAAACTAGTCTAGCTGCAACCGAATGGCTACTTGCTATTAGCCACCGTTAGCGTCTTCACCATTGTCCGTGGCCTGCACTACCCACCAGCCAGCTCTAGCTCTAGCCTGGACAATTTGTCGGCCAGTCTGCACAGCGTGCTATCGACCCAGAGCATATCGATTTTCTGCCGTAATCACTGGACCCTAGCGCAGGATCATCGCAACCAGCTAGCTGAAACCAAATGGCTGTTGTCGTTGGCTAATTACCATTGCCCCTTAGCAAGCACCAGTTAGCCTTGAGCTAGCCTCGAGCCAGGCCCATCTCCCGGCTATCTACCTCTCTGTCAACTGGATGGGACCTCCTAGTGTTGACACGGAGCCCCACCGATCCAACATGACTGGTTTGCCGACGAAATCGTCTGAACAGGTTTCAACAGGCTTCCCGTTATGACATCAACCACGAAGATCCATCTGCTAGCCCCGGCCCGCTAGCACACGCAAGCCGGGCCTCTTGCTCGCCAGTGCTGTAGCAGCCCCCGAACTACATCCGAACTCTCCTGTAGCTGTTCACCGGACCTTATGATAACTCAGCTATACAGCTGATGCCTGCTGGACTGTTCCTTTATATGGTACCACATCCTGTTTATGTTTAGCCTCAGCCCAAACTTTGTCGCCATTACCAGCTGTTGTCTTAGCTCTCTCGAATAACACCTGTGATTGCTTTATGCCTCTCTCCCATGTCAATATGCCTTGCTTATTGCTGTTTCGGTTATTTCTTATTGTACTATTTCACTGTAGAGCCCCCAGCCCAGCTCAACCTGCCTTAGACAGCTCCTTTGTCCAACCCCCCATACACGCGGAGACTGACTCAATCGGTGCCTCCAGTGATGCTATCTCTTTCATCGTTACCCAACGCTTAGGTTTACCTCCACTGTACTCATATCCTTCCATATCCTTGTCTGTACATAATGCCCTTAATCTATTCTACAATGCCCGGAAATCTGCCCCTTTTTCTCTCTGTACCCAACACACTAGAAGACCAGTTCTTAAAGCCTTTAGCCGTATCCTTAAGTTTGCGTTATTTACTGCGTTAGCACACTCCACCAACCATGATGTTCTAGCAGTGTCTGAATCCTGGCTTAGGAAGGCCACCAAAAATTAAGAATTGTCCATCCCCAACTACAACATTTTCCGTCTCGATAGAACTGCCAAAGGGGGTGGGGTTGCAATCTACTGTAGAGATAGCCTGCAGAGCTCTATCATACTATCCAGGTCTGTGCCCAAACAGTTTGAGCTTCTACTTCTAAAAATCCACCTTTCCATAAATAAGTCTCTCACTGTTGCCGCTTGCTACAGACCCCTCTCAGCCCCGAGCTGTGCCCTGGACACGATATGTGAACTGATTGCCCCCCATCTATCCTCAGATTTCGTACTGCTTGGTGACCTAAACTGGGATATGCTTAACACCCCGGCCAACCTACAATCTAAACTAGATGCCCTCAATCTCACACAAATTATCAACGAACCTACCAGGTACAACCCAAAATCTGTAAACATGGGCACCCACATAGACATCATCCTGACAAATTTACCCTCTAAATACACCTCCGCTGTCTTCAACCAGGATCTCAGCGATCACTGCCTTATTGCCTGTGTCCGTAATGGGTCCACGGTCAAACGACCACCCCTCATCACTGTCAAACGCTCCCTAAAACACTTTAGCGAGCAGGCCTTTCTAATTGACCTGGCCCGGGTATCCTGGATGGATATTGACCTCATTCCGTCAGTAGAGGATGCCTGGTTGTTCTTTAAAAGTACTTTCCTCTCAATCTTAAATAAGCATGCCCCATTCAACAAATTCGGAACTAAGAACAGATATAGCCCCTGGTTCCCCTCAGACTTGACTGCCCTTGACCAGCACAAAAACATCCTGTGGCGTACTGCATTAGCATCGAACAGCCCCCGCGATATGCAACTTTTCAAGGAAGTCAGGAACCAAAACACAATCAGTTAGGAAAGCAAAGGCTAGCTTTTTCAAACAGAAATGTGCATCCTGTAGCACTCCAAAACGTTTTGGGAAACTGTAAAGTCCATCACCTCCTCCCAACTGCCCACTGCACTGAGGCTAGGAAACACTGTCACCACCGATATATCTACAATAATCGAGTATTTCAACAAGCATTTTGCTACGGCTGGCTATGCTTTCCACCTGGCTACAACTACCCCGGCCACCAGCTCTGCACCCTCCGCTGCAACTTGCCCATGCCTCCCCCCGCTTCTCCTTTACACAAATTCAGACAGCTGATGTTCTGAAAGAGCTGCAAAATCTAGACCATCTGGACCCTTTCTTTCTAAAATTAGCCGTAGAAATTGTCGCAACCCCTATTACTAGCCTGTTCAACCTCTCTTTCGTAACGTCTAAGATCCCCAGAGATTGGAAAGCTGCCTCGGTCATCCCCCTCTTCAAAGGGCATGACACTATAGATCCAAACTGTTACAGACCTATATCCATCCTGCCCTGCCTTTCGAAGGTTTTTGAAAGCCAAGTTAACAAACAGATCACCGACCATTTCGAATCCCACCGTACCTTCTCCGTTATGCAATCCGGTTTCCGAGCTGGTCGTGGGTGCACCTCAGCCACGCTCAAGGTCCTAAACGATATTATAACCGCGATCGATAAAAGACAGTACTGCACAGCCATCTTCATCGACCTGGCCAAGGCTTTCGACTCTGTCAACCACAGCATTCTTATTGGCAGACTAAATAGCCTTGGTTTCTCAAATGACTGCCTCGCCTGGTTCACCAACTACTTCTCAGATAGAGTTCAATGAGTCAAATAGGAGGGCCTGTTGTCTGGACCTCTGGCAGTCTCTATGGGGGTGCCACAGGGTTCAATTCTTGGGCTGACTCTATTCTCTGTGTATATCAGTGATGTTGCTCTTGCTGCTGGTGACGCTCGGATCCACCTCTATGCGGACAACACCATTTTGTATACATCTGGCCCTACATTGGACATTGTGTTAACAAACCTCCAAACGAGCTTCAACGCCATACAACACTCCTTCCGTAGCCTCCAACTGCTCTTAAACACTAGTAAAACTAAATGCATGCTCTTCAACCGAACACTGCTTGCACCCACCCGACTAGAATCACTACTCTGCGGGTCTGACCTAGAGTATGTGGACAACTACAAATACCTAGGTGTCTGGTTAGACTGTAAACTCTCCTTCCAGACTCACATTAAGCATCTCCAATCAAAAGTTAGATCTAGAATCGGCTTCCTATTTCGCAACAAAGCCTCCTTCACTCATGCTGCCAAACCTGCCTTCGTAAAACTGACTATCCTACCGATCCTTGACTTCGGCGATGTCATTTACAAAATAGCCTCCAACACTCTACTCAGTAAATTGGATGTAGTCTATCACAGTGCCATCTGTTTTGTCAACAAAGCACCATATACTACCCACCATTGTGACCTGTATGCTCTTGTTGGCTGGCCCTCACTACATATTCGTCGCCAAACCCACTGTCTCCAGGTCATCTATAAATCACTGCTAGGCAAATCCCGTATTTTCTTAGCTCACTGGTCACCATTGCAACACCCACCCGTAGTCTGCGCTCCAGCAGGTATATCTCACTGGTCATCCCCAAAGCCAACACCTCCTTTGGCCACCATTCCTTCCAGTTGTCTGCTGCCAATGGCTGGAACGAACTGCAAAAATCTCTGAAGCTGGAGACTCTTATCTCCCTCACTAACTTTAGGCGTCAGTTGTCAGAGCAGCTTACCGATCACTGCACCTGTACACAGCCCATCTGTAATTAGCCCATCCAACTACCTCATCCCCATATTGTTATTTATTTTGCTAATTTGCACCCCAGTATCTCTATTTGCACATCATCTTTTGCACATCTATCATTCCAGTGTTACTACGAAATTGTAACTATTTCGCACTATGGCCTATTTATTGCCTTACCTCCATAATTTACTACATTCGCACACACTGTATACAGTGGGGGAAAAAAGTATTTAGTCAGCCACCAATTGTGCAAGTTCTCCCACTTAACAAGATGAGAGAGGCCTGTAATTTTCATCATAGGTACACGTCAACTATGACAGACAAATTGAGATTTTTTTTTCAAGAAAATCACATTGTAGGATTTTTAATGAATTTATTTGCAAATTATGGTGCAAAATAAGTATTTGGTCACCTACAAACAAGCAAGATTTCTGGCTCTCACAGACCTGTAACTTCTTCTTTAAGAGGCTCCTCTGTCCTCCACTCGTTACCTGTATTAATGGCACCTGTTTGAACTTGTTATCAGTATAAAAGACACCTGTCCACAACCTCAAACAGTCACACTCCAAACTCCACTATGGCCAAGACCAAAGAGCTGTCAAAGGACACCAGAAACAAAATTGTAGACCTGCACCAGGCTGGGAAGACTGAATCTGCAATAGGTAAGCAGCTTGGTTTGAAGAAATCAACTGTGGGAGCAATTATTAGGAAATGGAAGACATACAAGACCACTGATAATCTCCCTCGATCTGGGGCTCCATGCAAGATCTCACCCCGTGGGGTCAAAATGATCACAAGAATGGTGAGCAAAAATCCCAGAACCACACGGGGGGACCTAGTGAATGACCTGCAGAGAGCTGGGACCAAAGTAACAAAGCCTACCATCAGTAACACACTACGCCGCCAGTGACTCAAATCCTGCAGTGCCAGACGTGTCCCCCTGCTTAAGCCAGTACATGTCCAGGCCCGTCTGAAGTTTGCTAGAGTGCATTTGGATGATCCAGAAGAGGATTGGGAGAATGTCATATGGTCAGATGAAACCAAAATATAACTTTTTTGGTAAAAACTCAACTCGTTGTGTTTGGAGGACAAAGAATGCTGAGTTGCATCCAAAGAACACCATACCTACTGTGAAGCATGGGGGTGGAAACATCATGCTTTGGGGCTGTTTTTCTGCAAAGGGACCAGGACGACTGATCCGTGTAAAGGAAAGAATGAATGGGGCCATGTATCGTGAGATTTTGAGTGAAAACCTCCTTCCATCAGCAAGGGCATTGAAGATGAAACGTGGCTGGGTCTTTCAGCATGACAATAATCCCAAACACACCGCCCGGGCAACGAAGGAGTGGCTTCGTAAGAAGCATTTCAAGGTCCTGGAGTGGCCTAGCCAGTCTCCAGATCTCAACCCCATAGAAAATCTTTGGAGGGAGTTGAAAGTCCGTGTTGCCCAGCGACAGCCCCAAAACATCACTGCTCTAGAGGAGATCTACATGGAGGAATGGGCCAAAATACCAGCAACAGTGTGTGAAAACCTTGTGAAGATTTATAGAAAACGTTTGACCTGTGTCATTGCCAACAAAGGGTATATAACAAAGTATTGAGAAACTTTTGTTATTGACCAAATACTTATTTTCCACCATAATTTGCAAATAAATTCATAAAAAATCCTACAATGTGATTTTCTGGATTTTTTTTCCTCATTTTGTCTGTCATCGTTGATGTGTACCTATGATGAAAATTACAGGCCTCTCTCATCTTTTTAAGTGGGAGAACTTGCACAATTGGTGCTGACTAAATACTTTTTTTCCCCACTGTATATATTTTCCGTTGTATTTTTGACTTTATGTTTTGTTTACCCCATATGTAACTCTGTGTTGTTGTTTTTAATCGCACTGCTTTGCTTTATCTTGGCCAGGTCGCAGTTGTAAATGAGAACTTGTTCTCAACTGGCTTACCTGGTTAAATAAAGGTGAAATAAATTAATAAAAATGGTGTTTATACTTGCGTACTATTGTTTGTACAGATGAACGTGGTACCTTCAGGCATTTGGAAATTGCTCCCAAGGATGAACCAGACTTGTGGAGGTCTACAATTCTTTTTCTGAGGTCTTGGCTGATTTCTTTTGATTTTCCCATGATGTCAAGCAAAGAGGCACTGAGTTTGAAGGTAGGCCTTGAAATACATACACAGGCACACCTCCAAATGACTCAAATTATGTCAATTAGCCTATCAGAAGCTTATAAAGCCATGACATCATTTTCTGGAATTTTCCAAGCTGTTTAAAGGCACAGTCAACTTAGTGTATGTAAACTTCTGACCCACTGGAATTGTGATACAGTGAATTATAAGTGAAATAATCTGTCTGTAAACAATTGTTGGAAAAATTACTTGTGTCATGCACAAAGTAGATGTCCTAACCGACTTGCCAAAACTATAGTTTATTACCAAGAAATTTGTGGAGTGGTTGAAAAACGAGTTTTAATGACTCCAACCTAAGTGTATGTAAACTTCCGACTTCAACTGTAGGTTACTTAAGTGGTTGTGAGTAAGTATCCGGTTGCCCAGGTGATGTAAAGCCTTAGCTCAATATGCTTATTGTTTTTTTGCTCCTCCAGAAACAACACACAACAACTTGGCCCAGGGAGAACACTTTAACTCTGACACCATAGAAAGATCCTGGCATGATGATTAGGAAACAAAAGAAAACCAACTCAGCTGGAAGTTATCTTTTCCTCTTCTAATCTCCTGCTAGCTTGAAGGCTCCAGGCTGCCATTAGCCTAATACCCCCACCCTCCATGCGTCTCCATTCCTATTGGACACAAACATTTATCCCCCTGAACATCTGTCTCATGAACCTGCTGAACTTGCTGCGTCATAATCTCTGGGCTGTGAAGCAGCGATAGTGTCCATCATTAAATCTCCATGCGTCTTGTCGTGTGAGGATTCTGCAGGGGGAGATCGGGGGTAGCGGCAGGAGAGGAAGCTGAAGCGGAGGAGACTCGTGGGAGGTTTGTGTCCAGCTGTTTCTCCCAGGAAGCGTTGACCCTTTTATGGAATGGGCTCCTAGAACGGTGCAGAGAGATTGGCCTGCCGCAGTACTGTAAGCACCTCCATGAATTAAAGATGAGTTCAAATTATTCTTCCAGATTGAACTGACTCAAACAGATTTCTCATTTGCATTTTATTTGAAAGCCCATAACCTTCACATCCGGAAATGGCAGGACCATACGTTTTTGACATATTCTTGGTCAGGATTCAAGCCATCTCTTGAATAAAACGGAGGCCCATTTGAATACTAACTACAAATATGAGTTAACTGTACCAACTAGCAGGCTCCATTCACTGGGTCCAGCCCATATCCCATTATAGAGCATTATCTTCTACTAACATGGGTCTGGTCCAGGTCCTGAGTGGAGGACCACCTTGGCAATCCATATAGATTAGACCAGGAGTGGCACTCTTCACTTTCAGGTGTTATATCAAACCATAGTCCTGAGAAGATATTAGACAGACAGAATAACACTTATCTAAGAGGGTTACACTTATCAGCTTGATGTACTGTGCCCAATCCTTGCCCCATGAAATCAAATCTACCTATCCAAACATCCTATTGCTCACTTGGCCAAAAGCTGCAACTCAAAGTCACTCCATGGCGCCAACGTGTAGGCACCTAATTCTCTTGCAAAACAAAATGTTTTCCATATCAACACTCAGGTGACCATCTGGTCAACATCCTGGTAAGTGATATGTATGAGTTTAATGCATCCTCCGAGCCCCTGTGAAAACACTGTCAGGAGGTCCAGAGTGTTGGACGGCTGCCACCATGTAATTGCTGGTCACTATATTCTCGGAGAGAGCGTGAAGTAGTTCTGAGGAAAACAGCATCATGGGTCATAACTAGCTTCCACAGCCACAAAGTCATAAACCCGCCTATTTCAAACATTTCTGCTCTTCAAATGTGATTTTAAACCTTAACCACACTGTTAACCTTACGCCTAACCCTAACCATAAATGAAGCCCAAAAAGCTCATTTTTGTTTTAATGAATTTTTTTTCTCTCGATATAGCCAATTTTGACCTTGTGGCTGTGGAATCAAGTGGAAACCAGCATAATGCTCTCAGATAACCGCTGATGTATCTCTTCATACAATCTGCCTGCCCAGAGATAGGTTAGGTGTGAGGTAGGGTGAGTAGTGTGAGGAATATTCATGAGCCTTTTGTGGACAGTTTTCTTTCTTCTCTTTTCTTCTCTTTTTTCCTTCACCTGATAGAGGCGTGTCCTTCGGGGGGGTAGGTAGCTTCCTAAAGGTCAGAGACATCGTGGGCACAGGCTCAGCAGTAATGAGGCTTGTTAAAGGTTACCTGCATTAGATCAACACCATCCCACAGCGTTTTCAATCTCTCAGGAGAGAAAGAATGTGAGGGCGTAAATACAAATATGCCAAATCTGTTGCTCTTAGCCAGTCCTCTCTCGTGACCTTCTGGCAAAACCTCTATAGTAACATTATCTATTACAGACCTTTCATGGATCTGCTAAAAGCCCATACAGTGGGATGAAAATAACGTGTTGGCTCAAACAGACCCCTGGAGTTGCTGCTCTTCCATTTACATCTGCTTCAGTCTACCAGGTTCTCTGGCGAAAACATGACATTTGCAAAGTAGGATAAATTAAAGTAAATGTTTTCTACGATGTGCACACCTCCTTCAGGGGACATATTGTTTCACACCACTCTTTGGGGCCTCTTTATAAACATAATTTCTGAGAACAAAATAACAATTCACTGAGTCTCTAGACTGTGTAGCCTATTGTGTCTGAATCCCATGCAATTACTGCTTTGAAACATTCATCCTGAGTAAACTAATTACAGAGAAGTGATTTATAAGCCAGGCAAAAAGAATGAGAAATGTGCTTAACCAAGCATGGCGCTGCATGCATGAGTTAACACCACAATCCCAGCCTCTTCATCATCCTCACGCATGCTCCCGTGTTAGTGGGCAGATGCTCGGGAGATGGAGAGGGCCAGTGTGGGTGTATTTGTGGTCTGCCCAGAGGGGCCTCACTAACATCACATACAGGCACAAAAAGAGGGCAACCAAAGAGCTCAAACACCACTGTGATCAAAGCAAGCTCTTTATTACTTTTACCATCCCATGAATTCTTTATGCCAATGGTGTTTTTGTGTGTGTTTGCGAGAGAGAACACCTGATTTTGAGAGATGAGAAGAGGAGCAATCATCTGAAATGTACAGCTGTTCATTCTCCATTATGTTGCACTTCTCTCGTCCACTTTGGTAAGTCTACGTAGCAGCCAGCAGGGAATCTACACACGCGGAGAGCCAGTCTGATTGGTAATAGGAGCAAGAAGGGCAAAGGAGAGGACGTCCACAACATTCAAAATGAATGACATGTACAACTAATGACAAGCACTCCAGTTGAGGTTGCTGTATTGACCCTCTGCATACTCCAATCCGTAGGTTCCGTAGGTAATTGTAGGTTAGTATCGAAGCACGAGGCTAGCTAGCTAGCGGGTTGCT
This sequence comes from Coregonus clupeaformis, assembly GCF_020615455.1. NCBI lineage: Eukaryota > Metazoa > Chordata > Actinopteri > Salmoniformes > Salmonidae > Coregonus > Coregonus clupeaformis. Next base: position 31,354 of record NW_025534515.1, on the reverse strand, counting down.
ACTGGTATCGATTAGCAACGCTGGAGAGCTGTTTCCAAATGTTAATGTAGTCCTAGCCAACGTAGGTAGGTAGTTAGCTGTAGTTAGGTATTGTATTTATTATAGGTTAGTATTGTTGTTATTGTAGGTTTCCGTAGGTAATTGTAGGTTAGTATCAAAGCACGAGGCTAGCTAGCTAGCGGGTAGCTACTGGTATCGATTAGCAACGCTGGAGAGCTGTTTCCAAATGTTAATGTAGTCCTAGCCAACGCTTTAATTTTTGCTGCGTTATGCGTTATGAAAGGAACTAGACACGGACTTGAATTATCTGTTTAGTGTGCTAACACACTCTTGGCAGTTTGTCGTAACCAAGTATTGATGCTAAATTGTGTGTTAATGGATGCTAGCTTGCAGGTTAGCTACGGCGTCATAGCTAAGCATCGTGGGTTGTTGTGGGTAGTTACTGTGTCCTGGCAGTGCCGGCTGTAGCACGAAGCGAGCTACCTAGCCGTTTTTTCGAACTGAGTTAGAGTCAACACAATAGCCATTGTGTGCCGGGTGTAGCACGAAGCTAGCCAGCTAGCCGTTCTTCAAACAAAGTCAACACAGTGGCCATTGCTAGCTGGATTAGCTACTACCAGCTTAACTGTACGGTAGTAGCTAAATACAATATACTTGTCCTAGCTAGCCAATGTCTAATCATTGCTGTGTCATGAAAGGAACTTGACACAGACACGAATGATCTGTTTAGTATGTTATCACACTATTGGTGGTTTGTTGTGACCAAGTGTTGGTGCTATACGGTGTGTTATTGTTATTGGATGCTAGCTTGCTAGTTAGCTATGGTGTCATAGTTGAATAAAGTGGGTTGAGTCTATTCCTTTAAACATTGAACCGCTGTGGTTCACAACAATTCTGATTTCTAAAGGTGGAAGTTGGGAGAGTTTTTGTTCGGTGGTTCAGTGAAACAATTTTAGTTTCTGAGGTAGAAGTTTTGGTGAGGGAGGTCCTGCTCTCTCCGCTCCCAGATGCTCAGCTCATTTCATTCCGATCTCCTCTGCATTTTTGTAGCCATTTGCTACAGCCTGTCAACTATGCCTCTGCCTATCCCTGTTCTCTCCTCTCTGCACAGGCTACACAAACGCACCACACCGCGTGGCTGCTGCCTCTCTAACCTGGTGGTCCCTGCACGCACCACCCACGTGGAGTTCCAGGTCGCAGGCAGCCTCTGGAACTGCCGTTCTGCTGCCAACAAAGCTGACTTCATCCCAGCCTATGCCAACCTCCAGTCCCTCGACTTCCTGGCGCTGACGGAAACATGGATCACCACTGAAAACACTGCTACTCCTACTGCTCTCTCCTCGTCTGACCATGTGTTCTCACATACCCCGAGAGCATCTGGTCAGAGGGGGTGGTGGTACAGGAATCCTCATCTCTCCCAAGTGGACATTCTCAATTTTTCCCCTAACCCATCTGTCTATCTCCTCATTTGAATTCCATGCTGTCACAGTCACTAGCCCATTTAAGCTTAATATCCTTGTCATCTATCGCCCTCCAGGTTCCCTTGGAGAGTTCATCAATGAGCTTGACGCCTTGATAAGTTCCTTCCCTGAGGATGGCTCACCCCTCACAGTTTTGGGGGATTTCAACCTCCCTATGTCCACATTTGACTCATTTCTCTCTGCCTCCTTCTTTCCACTCCTCTCCTCTTTTGACCTCACCCTCTCACCGTCCCCCCTACTCACAAGGCAGGCAATACGCTTGACCTCATCTTCACTAGATGCTGCTCCTCTACTAATCTCACTGCAACTCCCTCCAAGTCTCTGATCACTACTTTGTTTCCTTTTCTCTCTCGCTCTCCTCCCACACTACTCACTCTGCCCCTACACAGATGGTAATGCGCCGCCGCAACCTTCGCTCTCTCTCTCCCACTACTCTCTCCTCTTCCATCCTATCATCTCTTCCCTCTGCTCAATCCTTCTCCCTCCAATCTCCTGATTCTGCCTCCCTCAACCCTCCTCTCCTCCCTTTCTGCATCCTTTGACTCTCTGTGTCCCCTATCCTCCCGGCCGGCTCGGCCCTCCCTCCAGCTCCGTGGCTTGATGACTCATTGCGAGCTCACAGAACAGAGCTCCGGGCAGCGGAGCGGAAATGGAAGAAAACTAAACTCCCTGCCGACCTGGCTTCTTTTCACTCCCTCCTCTCTACATTTTCTTCATCTGTTTCTGCTGCTAAGGCCACCTTCTACCACTCTAAATTCCAAGCATCTGCCTCTAACCCTAGGAAGCTCTTTGCCACATTTTCCTCCCTCCTGAATCCCCCTCCTCTCTCTCTGTGGATGACTTCGTCAACCACTTTGAAAAGAAGGTTGACGACATCCGATCCTCGTTTGTTAAGTCTAATGACACTGTTGGTCCTGCTCACACTGCCCTACCCTATGCTCTGACTTCTTTCTCCCCTCTCTCTCAGATAAAATCCTGCGACTTGTGACTGCAGGCCGCCCAACAACCTGCCCGCTTGACCCCATCCCTCCTCTCTTCTCCAGACCATCTCCGGTGACCTTCTCCCCTACCTCACCTCGCTGATCAACTCATCCTTGACCGCTGGTCATGTCCCTTCCGTCTTCAAGAGAGCGAGAGTTGCTCCCCTTCTCAAAAAACCAACACTCGACCCCACTGATGTCAACAACTACAGACCAGTATCCCTTCTTTCTTTTCTTTCCAAAACTATTGAGCGTGCCGTCTTTAGCCAACTCTCTTGCTATCTCTCTCAGAATGACCTTCTTGATCCAAACCAATCAGGTTTCAGGACTGGTCATTCAACTGAGACTGCTCTTCTCTGTGTCACGGAGACTCTCCGCACTGCTAAAGCTAACTCTCTCTCCTCTGCTCTTGTCCTTCTAGACCTGTCTGCTGCCTTTGATACTGTGAACCATCAGATCCTCCTCTCCACCCTCTCCGAGCTGGGCATCTCCGGCGCGGCTCACTCCTGGATTGCGTCCTACCTGACCGGTCGCTCCTACCAAGTGGCGTGGCGAGAAGCTGTCTCCGCACCACGCGCTCTCACCACTGGTGTCCCCAGGGCTCAGTTCTAGGCCCTCTCCTTTTCTCCCTATACACCAAGTCACTTGGCTCTGTCATATCCTCACATGGCCTTTCATATCATTGCTACGCTGACGATACACAACTAATCTTCTCCTTTCCCCCTTCTGATAACCAGGTGGCGAATCGCATCTCTTCCTTCCTCCCGGGGAAGGACTGCCCGTTCCATGATCTCGCCATCACGGTTGACAACTCCGCTGTGTCCTCCTCCCAGAGTGCGAAGAGCCTAGGCGTGACCCTGGACAACACCCTGTCGTTTCTCCGCCAACATCAAGGCGGTGACCCGCTCCTGCAGGTTCATGCTCTACAACATTCGAGAGTACGGACCCTGCCTTACACAAGAAGCGGCACAGGTCCTAATCCAGGCACTTGTCATCTCCCGTCTGGACTACTGCAACTCGCTGTTGGCTGGCCTCCCTGCCTGTGCCATTAAACCCCTACAACTCATCCAGAATGCCGCAGCCCGTCTGGTGTTCAACCTTCCCAAGTTCTCTCACGTCACCCCCTCCTCCGCACACTCCACTGGCTTCCAGTTGAAGCTCGCATCCGCTACAAGACCATGGTGCTTGCCTATGGAGCAGTGAGGGGAACGGCACCTCTGTACCTTCAGGCTCTGATCAGTCCCTACACCCAAACGAGGGCATTGCGTTCATCCACCTCTGGCCTGCTGGCTCCCTTCCTCTGCGGAAGCATAGCTCCCCCTCAGCCCAGTCAAAACTGTTCGCTGCTCTGGCACCCCAATGGTGGAACAAGCTCCCCTCACGACGCCAGGACAGCGGAGTCACTCACCACCTTCCGGAGACATTTGAAACCCCACCTCTTTAAGGAATACCTGGGATAGGATAAAGTAATCCTTCTAACCCCCCCCAAATTGTAAAGTGGTTATCCCACTGGCTATAGGGTGAACGTACCAATTTGTGAGTCGCTCTGGCTAAGAGCGTCTGCTAAATGACGTTAATGTGCCCTTGAGCAAGGCACTTGACCCTAATTGCTCCTGTAAGTCGCTCTGGTTAAGAGCGTCTGCTAAATGACTAAAATGTAAATGTAAATGTCTTGGATGACCTCCTGCTTGTGAATGTGTGCCCTTGAAGATGTTAACATGGAACACACACAATAACAACAAGAGAGAGGGAGACAAATCACCCTGACTGCACTCCTCTCCGTTCCATGTCTTCCTGTTTGATTTCAGCTATTAGCTTTTTTCTCTTTGTAAGCTGCAGCCTCCTAGCGTGCTGAGGCATTAAAGTACTAGGTTCATGGTTTGTAGGCTGTGTTTCAGAGCACACTGTCTGCTCCTTCAGTTGGCATCACTAGTATGGCTCATAACGTGAGCATGGTTCATAGCAGTTATTGGGTCACAGTTAATAACCGTTTACAGTGCTCTAAACAGCCAGTGTCCAGTGTCATTCCTGTTGGAAAACTGAAATAATTACTCAGACTGAACAATCCTAATAGAATCATACAATTTGGGACAACCTAGGCGATAATTAGGTACATTGTACAGTGAGAAAAGGGAGAGAGAAATATCCTTGTGAGGTTATGCAATAGTTATCTTTCTGCATAGAAACAGAAGCCTTTCGTAGGAATAACATTTTCTACTAAATGTTTATGCCGAGTTGTTTTGGCTCAAAACAAATCAGTATCTCATTGCTGCAAAAGAGAGTTGAAGTCTATAATAGAAAACATTTAGCTGAGTACCAACTGTGAATGAATTATGAAACTTAAATAAATGTCAAGACATTTAAATAACACTCAGTGTGAAGGAGGCAGCATTATAAGGAGCTACTACAATAACGGCCGACTGTATAATCTAAAAAGAATCTAAGTAATAGAATTCAGACTTAATGTGGTCACGTTGATACGGAAGCAGGGCCAGCGCTACGTGGTGGCAAAGCCGGGCATGGACCCCCCAGATAGAATTTATGCCCCCCCAGTTTTGTTTCCCCATAAACATAACAAATGGTATATGAATTACAATGCCTGGTTTTGCCAGTGTAGCGCCGCTGGGCCTGCCAGTAGTGCAGACCGGGACAAAGGCTATAAGCCAGGTGTGCGCTCATGATTTGAGGAAGGGGGAGGGAGGGGACACTAATGTAAAATCCCAAATGCATTCTGATTGGGCACCTAGCCATGCAATGTCATAAGGTACAACCTTCATTACCTTGGTTAGGAAGCTCATTGGATCCCACCCAGGGCGGGGTCAAATTGACAGTTTTGTTCACTTTTGCAGACAGCTACAGCTAATAATAGGCTAGCTAGTAGCTACTAGGTTTTTAAGTTTTGGTAGCAGTGCGCTGAATAATTATAGCTGGCTAAGCTTTGATCAGCATGGATATCTGAAAATGGCTGGGCACTGCCAACAGCAACAAAACGGAGGACCACCATGTAGAGAGCGATACCGAGCTCACCGAGCAGCCTGCTGGCCTGACCACTGAGGTTGAGGAGCCTAGCAGGAAGTGTAATACCCGCCAATCCCCCACGTTGCCTGCTGACCAACAAGATGGAGAAGAGCCAGGGCCTAGCACCAGCAGCACGAGGGTAACTTCACAACAAGCACCGGCACATCCGTTACCCCAGCCACTAACACCTGACGACCTGTTGGATCTAACCAAAACTGAACCAGTGGAAGCTGAGTTTATTGTGGCTTGCACATTCTTACAAAGTGAAATCACAACCACAGCCAGCAACAACAAATGGACCCCACTCAGTGTTCTTCAAAGATATGGTGGGCCTTTGTCAGCAATGCCGACAGTTCTGTTGGCACTGAAACATGGATTAACATCTACAGCAATGTGCGGAAATTCCTTCTCTACCCTGAAGAACGTATTCAGTGAACACAGACACAGCATGTTACATCAGGTCAATGAACAGCAGAGCTTGTCCAGCTGGCATTTGAGAGAGACCTGACAAGTAAATTTCGCAAGGAAGGAGAATGGAATCAGAAACTTCTCATGAGGTTCAACACAGCATGGAGGAGGCTGCAACTCATCTAAATGGTAAGCTACAACCTTTATGGCCCTGGCTGCTGTGCCAGAATGATTAATTCATGTTTTAATGTCATCTATAGTTTAGGCCTTTGCTTTTTACTTGAAATTATATTTTTGATTTATTTGTGATTCTTTATGTCACTGCTTGCTTTTGCAGGTCCAATTGCTATTGATGGATATACAGCTTTGTGTTATTTGATGGGTATAGGGACAATGACCAATGTAGCCTGGCTGTGCTCTGAGGTGAGCCCCGGCGCAGTGCTGCTGTTGTCCGGCTGTCCACTCCGGTGGTGCTAAAATGGGCAGTGCATCTAACTATATCCTTTCATCGCGCTGACTGGTGGTAGCCTTCTGTCAATGGTCCTGAATAGATGGTTACGGTGTGTGCTGTTTTAATGAGCACATCTTGGGCTACCAGTCTTCACGGGGCTTCTCTTCAATATGATGTGCAAAATGACAGTTGTTGTGTACATGGCTGTATTTCAGATAGGACTACATTTTTGTAAATGTTGTTTGTCGCGGTAATGGGACCAATACTGTGTGTAGCCTTCTAAAAGAAGTACGCAAACATTCACTTTGTTATCATTCATTTGCAGTACACAGTTGTTGTGTGATAGGCTAATGTAAAAGTGGTGTCAATACCAAGAAAACAACACATAGCCTACTTTTTGCCCCCTCCCTGCTCTTTTGCTATTGCGTGTGTGTGTGTGCTGTCAGAATGGGCATTTTTTCTTATTCACAGCAGATTCAAATTGGCTACTGCCAGGTAGGACATTTCCATCAGCTATTACTATAGAATATACACTTAGTTTGATTTAGTTTGATTTTCTGACACTCTCCCACACAGAAAATATTGCGCACCTGGAGAAGTGGTGGCTTGGTTACGCTCATTGCGTAGGGTCACAAATTCAACAGAAATGTAGCCTATAGTTCTAATTATTGAAGTTTAAGTTATGAAGCCTGTAAGAATCTTTGGTAGCCTAGTGGTGCTCATCCTGTCGAGCTGATCTGAGCGTGTTGATAGGCACAAGTTATGTGTAGGCCTACTGCAGCTACTGCTGCATTTCAGATACACATGTCCTAGTGGGTCACATATCTTTCTTGTGTTATTATTTAAAGCGACAGTTGTTGATGTGTACGGCTACATTTCAGATCCATTTTTGTACATTTGAACAGTAGTAGGACCAATCTACCTTGTGTTATTAGGGCTCTAAAGCAATACTAGTTGTGCCCCACCCCATGGATTTAAAGAGCCCCCTCAGGCATGTCATCCTGGAGCCGGGTCTGCTATCACTATAGGGTCTGATTGTGATTTCCCTCCCTGAGCAAGTCCTTAATGCTTTCCAACTACAATTGGGACATCATATTATCTCATAAAAAGGCAGACATTTACATAAAATCTCTGGAAGTTGGTGGAGCAATTACAATTGACTGGCCTCGACTACATCATAGAGGTTTCAGGAAGACATGTAGATACGGTATTATCATTTGGCACATACCCTAGAGTTCTAAATCTAACTAAACACTCAACTGGACAATATGACAGTTAAAGCACTTAAACATTTACAAACAGACCAAAAAACTGTAATGATGACACAGTGAGTGAATATGCAATGTGATTCCACTGATATAACTATAGTTGTTCCTAATGTCATCAAATAGAGTCACTATTTTATGGAATCAAATCTTGCACTGCAAGTGATTACCATTCAGAACATTTCCTCCTATAATGCCATTCCTGAAGTCTCGCTTTCAAAACCCTCTGAAATATCTCTCTTATGAGAAATACAATACCTCTAAGTCAAACACAAAAAAACAGACGACCAACATTATTTTCTTTCATTAACAGAAAGCTGCCTGGCCTGACACCTCTTTGGACATCCACATCACATCAGGTCTTCTCTTTTAGATATAGTTTCATTCTATTTGACCCTCTTCCAGCACTTTCCTCTGCTCCAGCAACACATCAGGAGATAAGGGTCTACTGAAAGAGCCAGCCCACCCATGTGACTGTGGGCCCGTAAGCCACTGCAGCACTCCACTGTGTAACGTATACGCTGGGAGTCGGAAAGCAAGTGCAGGTGGTGAGTTTAATAGTAAACGGAACATCGAACAACAACAAACACAAGTAGCGTATAGACATGAAACACATAAACAATACCGACAGGACTAAACGTAAGGGAGGGACATATAAAGGGGAGGTAACGAGGAAGGTAATGAAGTCCAGGTGTGAATCATAATGATCTGCAGGTGCGTGTAATGATGGATGCCAGGACCGGTGGTTAGTATTCCGGTGATGTCGCACGCTGGAGGGGAGGAGCAGGAGTAGACGTGACACACTGGTCTTCATTAACCAGCTTTGGTTGGCCCCGCATTTTTTTCAAAAGCTCCCTGCTCTGCAACATGCTATTAGGCCCCATGGAAAATAGCACACGTTATGCAATGGCCTTGTGAATTGATCATTTGAAGAGAGTCTTTGGTTCAGCTACAGCGGACAACATGCTGGATTAGACGTGAAGGACAGAGTAGACTAGATATCTAGAATGCAGATGAGGCAGCATGGCTCCCTGTGAATGCTGAGTGGTTATTTGAGCCGTTTGTTTCTCAACTGTGTGGACTATTATCTGTGGTGGACAGAAAGGATTTAAGTGAGGGGATAGCAGAGAGCCTGTTGAGCTCTACAGAGGTTTGAAGTAAATAACATTGTTTTCCTGGGCATGTCACAAAGCAACAACATCTACTACCTGCCTAAATCCGCCACCTCACTTTGTCACCTATGGTCCAATCTTATGTAATGTGTTTCAGAAGGACATGCCTCCCACGAGGCAGCATGACATTGTCAGTGATACATTTTGAGTTTGATGACATAAACCACCCATTAAATTTGCATTGCCCATAATAGGTTAATATGGCCTCAAATGTGAATCAAGTCATCAAGCACTAAATCAGGGGTATTCAACTATCCCTACGAGGTCCGGAGCTTTTCTGTTCTACCTGATAAATAAGTGCACCCACCTGGTGTCCCAGGTCTAAATCAGTCCCTGATTAGAGGGGAAGAATGAAAAAACGCAGTGGAACTGGCTTCGAGGTCCAGAGTTGAGTTTGACGGCACTAAATGTTCCACAATTATACTGATGACCTGATAAACACATAGGAATCATTTCTGCACAACAGTTACCATGACTACAATGTTTCTATTTATTATTCCAGCTCTACAGTTTAGAAAGTTAGCTCTCTAAAATATTCAGAGTAAGTTATGTAACCTCAACAAACTATACCCACGCACGGGTCTGGAGGTGAGATGGTAACATTACAAATTGCACCGAAAACTTTCTCTGCGGATTAATATGTCATATGAAATTAAATGTGTCACTGCGTGCGATATCACTGCGTGCTAAATGACAGTGTCTGGAGGTGTATTCTGTGTTTTCCACTAATTAGATGTGGCTCAGAGGGAATAGTTGTCTCGTTACAGTATGTAGCCATAACGTTTGAGAAGCACCATTAAAGCTAGTGAATCACTGCTCTACTGAAGTGCTCCCATCATAAAGACCCCAGCTTACATAGCCATAGAAAGCAGACAAAAGCGAGACAAAAATAGGATTATCCATTAAAGCGCAAGAAATCGTTCCATCATGGCGACAAGGGTAAAAATGCAACCAGAATAAGCGAGTGTATCTCGATGGACATATGACCAGGATTTGACCCCGTGTAGCTCAGTTGGTAGAGCATGGCGTTTGCAACGTCAGGGTTGTGGGTTCGATTCCCACGGGGGGCCAGTATGAAAATGTATGTAAGTCGCTCTGGATAAGAGCGTCTGCTAAAATGACTAAATGGTCTCTGTAGCACTAAAGTAGAAACTGTTGTCAGCTATTGAGCTATATACACTGAGTGTACCAAACATTAGGAACACCTTCCTAATATTGAGTTGCGCAGCGTAAAAGTGATCATTTGAAACAGGTCCTATATGCTAGATTTAGAGTTATTTGGCAACTTTAGTTGTGAAAGATACAAACCTTAGAATTTCTTAGAAATCAAAACAACGTTTCCACTTTTTGTTACGTTACAGCCTTATTCTAAAATGGATGAAATTGTTTTTTTCTCCTCATCAATCTACACACAATACCCCATAATGACAAAGCAAAAACAGGTTATTAGAAATTTTTGCAAATGTATAAAAACGAAAAAGCTGAAATATGACATTTACATAAGGATTCAGACCCTTTACTCAGTACTTTGTTGTGAAGCACCTTAGGCAGCGATTACAGCCTCGAGTCTTCTTGGGTATGATGCTACAAGCTTGGCACACCTGTATTTGGTGAGTTTCTCCCATTCTTCTCTGCAGATCCTCTCAAGCTCTGTCAGGTTGCATGGGGAGCATCACTGCACAGCTATTTTCAGGTATCTCCAGAGATGTTCAATCGGGTTCAAGTCCGGGCTCTGGCTGGACCACTCAAGGACATTCAGAGACTTGTCCCAAAGCCACTCCTGCGTTGTTTTGGCTGTGTGCTTAGGGTCGTTGTCCTGTTGGAAGGTGAACCTTCGCCCCAGTCTGAGGTCCTGAGCACTCTGGAGCAGGTTTTCATCATGGATCTCTCTGTACTTTGCTCCATTCATCTTTCCCTCGATCCTGACTAGTCTCCCAGTCCCTTCCGCTGAAAAACATCCCCACAGCATGATGCTGCCACCACCATGCTTCACCGTAGGGATGGTGCCAGGTTTCCTCCAGACGTGACGCTTGGCATTCAGGCCAAAGAGTTCAATCTTGGTTTCATCAGACCAGAGAATCTTGTTTCTCATGGTCTGAGAGTCTTTAGGTGCCTTTTGGCAAACTCCAAGCGGGCGGTCATGTGCCTTTTACTGAGGAGTGGCTTCTGTCTGGCCACTCTACCATAAAGACCTGATTGGTGGAGTGCTGCAGAGATGGTTGTCCTTCTGGAAGATTCGCCCATCATGTTATAAATTGATTTGCATTTGCATTTTAATGAGGGAAATAAGTATTTGACCCCTCTGCAAAACATGACTTAGTACTTGGTGGCAAAACCCTTGTTGGCAATCACAGAGGTCAGACGTTTCTTGTAGTTGGCCACCAGGTTTGCACACATCTCAGGAGGGATATTGTCCCACTCCTCTTTGCAGATCTTCTCCAAGTCATTAAGGTTTCGAGGCTGACGTTTGGCAACTCAAACCTTTAGCTCCCTCCACAGATTTTCTATGGGATTAAGGTCTGGAGACTGGCTAGGCCACTCCAGGACCTTAATGTGCTTCTTCTTGAGCCACTCCTTTGTTGCCTTGGCCGTGTGTTTTGGGTCATTGTCATGCTGGAATACCCATCCACGACCCATTTTCAATGCCTGGCTGAGGGAAGGAGGTTCTCACCCAAGATTTGACGGTACATGGCCCCGTCCATCATCCCTTTGATGCGGTGAAGTTGTCCTGTCCCCTTAGCAGAAAAACACCCCCAAAGCATAATGTTTCTACCTCCATGTTTGACGGTGGGGATGGTGTTCTTGGGGTCATAGGCAGCATTCCTCCTCCTCCAAACACGGCGAGTTGAGTTGATGCCAAAGAGCTCGATTTTGGTCTCATCTGACCACAACACTTTCACCCAGTTCTCCTCTGAATCATTCAGATGTTCATTGGCAAGCTTCAGACAGCCCTGTATATGTGCTTTCTTGAGCAGGGTGACCTTGCGGGCGCTGTAGGATTTCAGTCCTTCACGGCGTAGTGTGTTACCAATTGTTTTCTTGGTGACTATGGTCCCAGCTGCCTTGAGATCATTGACAAGATCCTCCCATGTAGTTCTGGGCTGATTCCTCACCGTTCTCATGATCATTGCAACTCCACGAGGTGAGATCTTGCATGGAGCCCCAGGCCGAGGGAGACTGACAGTTATTATGTGTTTCTTCCATTTGCGAATAATCGCACCAACTGTTGTCACCTTCTCACCAAGCTGCTTGCCGATGGTCGTGTAGCCCATTCCAGCCTTGTGTAGGTCTACAATCTTGTCCCTGACATCCTTGGAGAGCTCTTTGAATCTGATTGATTGATTGCTTCTGTGGACAGGTGTCTTTTATACAGGTAACAAGCTGAGATTAGGAGCACTCCCTTTAAGAGTGTGCTTCTAATCTCAGCTCGTTACCTGTATAAAAGACACCTGGGAGCCAGGAATCTTTCTGATTGAGAGTGGGTCAAATACTTATTTCCCTCATTAAAATGCAAATCAATTTATAACATGTTTGACATGCGTTTTTCTGGATTTTTGTTGTTGTTATTCTGTCTCTCACTTTTCAAATAAACCTACCATTAAAATTATAGACTGATCATTTCTTTGTCAGTGGGCAAATGTACAAAATCAGCAGGGGATCAAATACTTATTTCCTCACTGTACATCTCACAAATGTCAGTTTACATTCCAAACATATAACCCAAGAATTGTTCATTTTTGAACTTCGTTACAGGTTTAGTCAAAACATCTGCAACCATGTCTGCCGTTGGACAATATTCAATACTTATTTTACCATCACTGAGTGCAGATCGAATGAAATTATATCTGATGTCGACATGTTTACATCTCTGACGACATACTGGGTTCTTTGACAGAGCAATTGCACCTTGGTTATCTTCAAAGATTGTTACTGGTGCATATTGGCACTCACTATCCATCTCGCCCAATAACTGTACAAGGTACAAACTTTCTTGTGTAGTAGCAGCCAGTGCCATGTACTCTGCTTCACATGTAGATAAAGCTACTGTTGGCCGCTTCTTAGACCTCCATGAAATAACAGGTCCACATTTAGTTAAACTAAAACAATACCCTGTTATGCTTCGTCTGTCACTTTGATCTGCTGCCCAATCAGCATCACTATATGCTACGAGGTTGAGTTTTTCCACCCCCTTTTTGTAACACAACTCCTGATTCATTGTCCCCTTCAAGTACCTCAACACATGTTTAGCTGTTATCCAGTGTTGCTCTTTTGGTTCTGATAGGTATTGTGACAGCTTGCTGACAGTCCAACTGATATCCGGTCTTGTACATGTCATCACATATATCAAGCTGCCTATCACTTCACGATACCTTTTTGAATCAATAGGTTCACCATCACCATCAAAGTTTTGTTTTTGTTCACATGGTGTTGACCTTGTTTTACAGTCTGACATACCAAACCTTTCCAGTATCTTGGTTATGTACCTTGTTTGGTTCATCTTTATTTTCCCTTCACTTTGTGTAAAATCAATGCCTAGGAAATGTCTAAGCCTCCCAAGATCTCTCATCTTAAATTTTTCACTTAACATTTCTTTTACACTTGTGAGTGAGTCACTATCACTAGCAGCGATAATTAGATCATCGACCCAAATTATCAAAATGATCCTTTCTGTTGCAGTTTGTTTGTTATAAACACAGTGATCAGCTGGGTTCTGTTTAAAACCATTTTCACTAAGGTGATCATGCAACATTTTGTTCCAGTTCCTTCCTGACTGTTTCAGGCCGTACAGTGACTTGTTCAGTTTGCAGACTAGTTGCTCACCTGTATCTGACCTGACTTCAAAACCCTCTGGTTGCTCCATGTACACTTCACAGTCAATAGGAGCATGTAGATATTCAGTTTTGACATCCATCTGATGTAACTCTAAGTCATACTGAGCTGCTAGCTGCATCAAACAGCGTACTGATGTCATATTTGCAGTTCGAGAAAAAGTCTCCTTATAGTCTATTCCTGCTACTTGACTATACCCCTTTGCAACATATCTTGCCTTGTATGTCTCAGTCTCATTTTTTTTTGACCGCATAGACCCACCTGCCCCCCACTGCATTTTTACCCTCTGGCAGTGTGGTCAATGTGAATGTATCATTTTCCCTAAGAGAATCCATCTCCTCCTTCATAGCAGTAGCCCAAATCTCTGATTTTGGTGAAATCATTGCTTCTTTGAAGGTTTGTGGTGCATTGCACATTACGTTGTAGCAGTAGTCAACACTAGGTGGTATCTGGTCATCACCCTTCACTTGACACTCATTTAAGTACTGGGGCTTCTTCCTCGCTCTGTCTGGATAGCGTGGACTCTGACTATCTGAAGTCTCGATTTGCACATCTTGTGTCTCTTCGGAATTTTGATCTGCCATCTTGGCTTTTGGCATGGGGGATTCAAATCTCTCCCCATGAAGATCATCACTCATTTCCAAATCTGTCTGAGTTTGGCGTTCGACTACACCTTTTGTAACGAACTTGACTAATCTGTTTTTAAGAACTTTTCCAGTGTCTGGGTAGTAGACTAGGTATGCTGGACTATTTTTATCATACCCGACAAAAATACCCTTTTCACATCTTGAGTCCAGCTTTTTCTTGTTCTGTCTGTATGCATAGCTGTCACGCCCTGACTCAAGGGACGCTTATATGTTGAGTCAGGGTGTGTATATTCCTTGTTGTGCTTTTTCTATGTGGCTTGTCTAGTATGTATAGTTCTATGTTGGCCGGTGTGGTTCCCAATCAGAGGCAGCTGTCGCTCGTTGTCTCTGATTGGGGATCATACTTAGGCAGCCGTTTGGCACTAGTGTGTCGTGGGATCTTGTTCCGGTTAAGGTTTGTTGTATTCTACCTTAGGACTTCACTTTTCGTTTCGTTTATTGTTTTGTCGAGTGTTTATTGGTTGAATAAACATGTACGTATATCACGCTGCGCCTTGGTCTGTCCCGTCATTCAACCAACGTGACAATTATTATTTTTTTATTATTATTTATATTTTTGTCATTTAGCAGACGCTCTTATCCAGAGCGACTTACAGGAGCAATTAGGGTTAAGTGCCTTGCTCAAGGGCACATCGACAGATTTTTCACCTAGTCGGCTCGGGGATTAGAACCAGCGACCTTTCGGTTACTGGCACAACGCTCTTACCCACTAAGCTACCTGCCGCCCCACAATAGCAAACAGATCCAAATTCTTTCATCTTTGAAAGATCAGGCTTTCTCCCAGTAAACATGTAGTATGGAGTCTGTCCTACACGCTTATTGTAACACCTATTGCGAATGACTGCAGCAGTCATTACAGCATATGTCCACAATTTCTTTGGTAGGTTGCTCTCAAGTAGCATGCATCTTGCCATTTCATACAGTGTTCTCCAATTTCTCTCAGCGGTCCCATTTTGATGGGGTGAGTAAGGAGCTGAAGTTTCATGTCTTATGGCATTCTTACTGAGCAGTGACTGGAACTATTTGGCTGTGTACTCTGTGCCATTATCTGACCTGACACACTTTATTTTCCAATAAGGGGCCACATCAGCAATAAACTTCTCAATAGCTTTTACAGTATCACTCTTTGCTTTTAGGAAATACACAAAAACTGTCCCTGAATAATCATCCGTAAATGCTAGAGTATATCTGAACCCATCTTTCGCCTCTGGCTCAATAGGGCCAGCCAAATCAGTGTGCACAAGCTCAAGAGCTGCTTTTGCCTTTTCATCAGGCTCTCTGTTTCTGCTCTGAACAAATTTTCCCTGTGTGCAGATTTCACAGTTGAGGGTAGATTTGTCAATCTTACCTATGATTTTCATTCCCTCTGTCACATTTTCTAACTTTGACACATCCTCAAAATTACAGTGGCCAATAATTTTGTGCCATGTGTGAATATCATAGCACCCATGACATCCATCATCACTTACAGTGTTAAGATAGTAAAGTCTATCGTACTCCTCGATGTCAAAAGTGGTACTGTTCTTGTGGATGAGCTTGTTACACCCTTGTCGAAAGTTAACTGAAGCTCCGTTGGCTGTCGCTGCTTTAACAGAGAAAATGTCCTGTGGAAACGACGGTACGTACAGCGCCTTTGTCAGCGTTGTTTTCACCCGACGACCCGTGTTGTCTCTCAGGTAAACCTCCGCTGCACGTCTCCTCTTCGCGACACCATTCGTTCTTGTTCCGTCAGCCAGCTCCACTGAATGTTTTTCCGGTTTGAAACTCTCGTCAAACTCCTTAAACTTCCCGATGTCCGTGACTATATGTGACGTTGCTCCCGTATCAACCATCAGCCCTTTTTGTTTCAGTCCACGAACCTGACAGTCACTTATTCTGAATGCAAATGTGTGGCCTTCAGCATCTGTTGCTTGTTTCATATTGTCTCTTCTTTTTCGTCTGCAATTTGCGTCAGTATGAGTGGAGCTCTTTCAAAAACTACACCACTGTCTCCGTTCTCTGCGCTCTCCAGTAACGGTACATTCCCGGGCCTTGTGCCCTTTCTGGCCACAGTTGAAGCAGGTTATATCGGTCCCTTTATCTCTTCCTCTTGGCCAGCTAACTTTAATGTTACTTGCCTTCATCACGCTGTCGTCAGTGGAAATGGCGCTAAACTTCTCTGTGCTTTCATAGCTCCTCAACTTGGTTTTGAACTTGCCATAAGTTGTCGGCTCGTCACTCTGCGTTATGTGGATGGCAAACGGCTTAAATGATTCGGGCAAACCTTTCAGAATCATTGCAATCAACAGTCCGTCACTTAAAGTCTCTTCAGCATTCCTCAGTGCTGTAATAGCCGTCTCAGCACGAATGATATAGTCCGCAACACTTTCGTCAGCGGCTTTCTGAAGAGAAGTTAGCTCAGTGTAGAGGCTAATCACACGTGGCTTCCCTTTACCTGCATAATGTTCCCTCAATATCTTCAACGCTTTTCTCCCATCATCTGCTGCTTCTCTCATTATCAGGGAAATACTTTTATCATCCAAAACCTGTATCAATTCGGCGTAGGCTTCTTCATTTTTCTCTCCGTCTTCTTCATCTTCATCCACGCTCAATATGGTGGCCTTTAGCCCTAGCAAACGCAAGTGCCCCAAAAACTTCGTCTCCCATAACTCTTAGTTTTTTTCATCTCCGTCGAAACATAATCTATTCCATCGGCTTCCATGTTCCCTCCTGGGCCCATAACCTGTTGGTGCTGTCATCTTCAGGACAGGAATACCGGCTTACTTAACAGAGGAATAAACACACATGTTCATCGTTGGTGTTTTAACCAGAACCGGGGGAAAATGCCCTTTCTTTATTTTTCGCACATGCGCAGTTGTACATCTCTCATAGGGCATGACTGTACCAGTGTAAGAACACAATTTAATAACATATTAGTCTATATGTTAACACATCCAGTATGCATAATAATGCAGTCCACACTTAAATGCGATTACTCCAATTTGTTTAATTTTGGAGTATAGACTAGACCAATTATATACCAGACATCTTAAATCAGTTTTGTTTTATGTATTTCTGCCATGCGTAATATGCGGTAGGCTATGTATTGTATAACAGCACAATCATCATTTTAATTCAGGTTTTTTTTTCAGGCTTGGGCTCATAAGCCTATGCGTATGCATAATCTCTAATACGCGTATGGTTGTTTTGAATTAATCATCACCTTAGAAAGCACTGTCCATTTCGTTGTGTTAGGCTTTGAACAACATCTACAATGACCATGTTTTACATTCAGTTTCAACCTGCTGTTGAGCTTCTTCAAATTATAAGTGTTTGATGGGATTTTCGATTGCATTTGTATTGATGTCAGAGTGGTTAGAGGGAAAATAGAGCCCTAAGTACCAGGTCATTAGGAAATGATGGTCGTTAGCAAGTTGGGTACTACCAAGCATGTCCATAGCGCATAAGAGGAGATCACCATGACTCAATGGTCACATGGAATTTTACTGCGGTCATGACTCATGACTGCCGGTGTGGCAGTAATACAGTCACCGCAACAGCCCTACGCCTGGCACCTACTATCATACCCCGTTCAAAGGCACTTAAATATTTTTTCTTGCCCTCTGAATGGCACACATACACAATCCATGTCTCAATTGTCTCAAGGCTTAACAATGATTCTTTAACCTGTCTTTCCCCTTCATCTACACTGATTGAAGTGACATCAAAAAGGGATCATAGCTTTCACCTGGATTCACCTGGTCAGTCTATGTCATGGAAAGAGCAGGGAGTTCTTAATATTTTGTATATTCAGTGTATGTCTGATGAGTGCCCTTAGAAAACGTTTTTCAGGGCAAACCACCCCTGGGAAACATGGTCGTGACCGTGACAACAACAAAACCGGTGAAAGCGCCAGCTCCAAAAGAACCTGAGATATCACAACACACTGTGCTGCCACAGCCTTTTCTGTGTTTGCGCTCAACCCTTTGAAATTAAAAGTGGAGAAATGCATTAGCCGTTTAGGCGAGGTGGCTTCGTTCTACAGCCTAGCCTGCAGTACACAAACTGCTGATTCTCCTAAACACTGTACATGCTGCTTTGATCTGGTCACAGCAGGCAGACGAGTGAACAAAGGAGTTGGCATTTAATTATTTCAGAAATAATCTCAAGGTGGTGAAATTTGATACGGTTGGGCAATGAAGACGGGGGGGGGCACTCAGTTGGTACATCAGAGGAGAGTCCTGGTACATCAGAGGAGAGTCCAGGTACCTCAGAGGAGAGTCCAGGTACCTCAGAGGAGAGTCCTGGTACATCAGAGGAGAGTCCTGGTACATCAGAGGAGAGTCCTGGTACATCAGAGGAGAGTCCAGGTACATCAGAGGAGAGTCCTGGTACATCAGATGAGAGTCCAGGTACATCAGAGGAGAGTCCAGGTACATCAGAGGAGAGTCCTTGTTCATAGAAAATAGGTGAAGACAAGTATTACAGAATTTGAAAAATTGGGAAACAGTTTCACACTTTGAGTCTGAGGATATTAAATTGACGTGAATGTGTGTATGTGTGTGTGTGTGTGTGTGTGTACAGCTATGTGTGTGGAGGGTTTTAGCTCCCTAGGTTTCAAGGGGGCTGAGAAAGCCAATATTTGCCAATATTTACGACCTTAACAATCCAGCGAATATCCAACATGGAATTGGAGGCGAAGAGTAAGAGAGAGGAGCAAGGAGAGAGAGAGGAGAGAGTGATAAAGGAGCTCACACCATGCCCTCTGACATGCTCACCTGATCAGCGTCCACATTAATGTGGTAATTAGAGAAAGCAGCCTGACTCAGAGATTCCAGAGAAAACCCTCCATGTCAGCTATGACACAAAGAGCAGTTACATCCCGTCCCCCTACCATCCTCTGACACACAGAGCAGTTGCATACCGTCCCCCTACCATCCCCTGTAATTCTCCCTCCTTGACACTCTCTCATTTAAAGCCTGATGAGGGGATGTTCTGTGGAAGGCAGTAGCCATGTGATGGGGGGAATAACAAATGGAGAGAGGATGATTGGATGATTAAACAAGTGGATGAGCAGAGAGAAGGAGAGAGAGCTATAGGGAAAAGAGATAGGCCCCTTCACGATGCATTGTGAAGCCTGGTGTGAAAAGACGCCATATTGAGCTGAAAAACAAACGCGCGTTGAGATCTATCACAACTCTTCTCACATATGGTCACCTGTGTGTGGCTGGTGGGAGGGAGGCGTCTCGACAGATGGCAGGGCCACCACAGACAGATACAGCTCTGTTAATTATCCCAGTACTACATTACCGTATGGAGACTACAGTACAGTACACTACCTACAGCAAGCATGGCTTGTGCTATCCTCACTTAAGTTGGGCATAAAACTTACACATTTTCCATAAATAAAAAAAGGATTAAAAAGCCTACTGTTTTCATACTCATATAGCCTTAGTAACTAGACAAGTGTGGATAAATGAGGACAAATCAAGGAAACATGAAATGCATGAGGCAAACAATTGACAAACAATTTAATATCCTTACATTTGAGCAGGTGTTGTTACGGCATATTCGACCATAGATTTATAATGAATTTGATTTACTTGTACTAGTTTTGAAGGTTAATATGACACATTATGCCTGTCACAGGTGGCAAAGCAGGCTTTAACTTTGGCTTTTCTTTAGCTTTTCTAAATGTTATTCTGAATACTTTTATTTGCTCTGTTTATTATTTTATTTTTCATTTAATGTATTAGTAGTATTGATCTCCCTTGTAAAGTGCATATTAAAGATGATTATTTTAACGGCTGTATTTATTATTTAACTGGATGGATAAAGAAGGGAAAACAATCCCCTACCGATGGCACTGAGGGCTGACCTTTCATTTGTCTGATTTACAGAATTTCTGCTGCTAATTAGTCAATGCGCTTTAGAGCCCATTCCCCCAGTCTGCAAAGTTGTTGTGACACTGATTCACTCTCTTTCTCTCTCTCTCTCTCTCTCTCTCTCTCTCTCTGAAATAGATAATAAACAAAAGTGAAATAAACAATCAAAAATTAACAGTAAATATTACACTAACAAGTTTCAAAGGAATAGACACATTTCAAATGTCATATTATGGCTATGTACAGTGTTATAATAGTTGTGTAATAGTTAAAGTACAAAAGGGAAAATAAATAAACATAAATATGGGTTGCATTTACAATGGTGTTTGTTCTTCACTGGTTGCCCTTTTCTTGTGGCAACAGGTCAGAAATCTTACTTCTGTGATGGAACACTGTGGTATTTCACCCAATAGTTATGGGAGTTTATCAAAATTGGATTTATTTCTATTTGTGGGTCTGTGTAATCTGAGGGAAATATGTGCCTCTAATAGGGTCATACATTTGGCAGGAGGTTAGGAAGTGAAGCTCAGTTTCCTCCTCATTTTGTGGGCAGTGTGCACATAGCCTGTTTTCTTCATGAGCTTAATTCAACTTTCGTACCCCATCAGAACCCAAAATATAACCTTGTTTCACTCCAATGTTTGTAAACAGCATAAATGTAAACAAACACTGCATAGCCTCAAAACATGGTTAAAACCAAGTCATGTATTTAGAGCAGTGGTCACTAACTGGTAGATCGCGATTGATTGGTCGATCTACAAGGCATTGCTAGTCGATCACCAAACATTTCTGGAAAGCCAACGATAAAGCCTTGTGCTCCAATTTTTTTTCTCAATTCGTCTGCCGCTGTTGGCGGTGGATGCACTTGATTCAGAAGCCCTGTGCGCCGGGTAGGCAATGTGTTCCCATTTTGAACCATTTTATTTGTCTGAATGGACAACTCCGCCTACCCACGGGGGGCCAGTTTGAAAAATGTATGCACTCACTAATTGGAAGTGCCTCTGGATAAGAGCGTCTGCTAAATGACTAAACTGTAAACTGTACCCGGCGGACCTGGAGAGCTAAATCAAGAGCGCCTACAGTGCTGGCCAATTGGATAACTCAAATCACCGTGCCTACAGATTCCACAACCCCACAGCAAAGTTTGATACTAGCCTACATGAGATTTCATAACTTTTAAAACCATGACCAGAGAGAGACTGTCAATGAATAGAGCCAAGAGCTGCTGTTTTTATGCGTGACTTCATGTTTACATTTTTATTCAGCACTGTCAACACTGTTTTTATACAACACTTTTACAAAACAGAAAATGCACTTTTCCCTACTTCCACTTGTGCTACAACTAGCTGCAATGAATGGTTATAGCTGCAGCTGTAATGAATGAGTAGCCAAGTACATCGATAGTCCTGAATTTTTATTATTAGCAGCTCGTCGTGTGTATTTTAATATTGAGGAATATTTCACTTTCTCTGGGCATAAGAACAACATGAATTTGTGCATGAGGCAGAAATAATGTGGTGCGACTTGAGTTTCGCCATCAGGTGGAAGATGATCCCCCCTCTCGCTTGTCAGTCTCACCGGAGGAAAGGAGCAAGCAGGGACTGTAAGAGGCAAACTCCACTATGGCCAAGACCAAAGAGCTGTCAAAGGACACCAGAAACAAAATTGTAGACCTGCACCAGGCTGGGAAGACTGAATTTGCAATAGGTAAGCAGCTTGGTTTGAATAAATCAACTGTGGGAGCAATTATTAGGAAATGGAAGACATACAAGACCACTGATAATCTCCCTCGATCTGGGGCTCCACGCAAGATCTCACCCCGTGGGGTCAAAATGATCACAAGAACGGTGAGCAAAAATCCCAGAACCACACAGGGGGACCTAGTGAATGACCTGCAGAGAGCTGGGACCAAAGTAACAAAGCCTACCATCAGTAACACACTACGCCGCCAGGGACTCAAATCCTGCAGTGCCAGACGTGTCCCACTGCTTAAGCCAGTACATGTCCAGGCCCGTCTGAAGTTTGCTATAGTGCATTTGGATGATCCAGAAGAGGATTGGGAGAATGTCATATGGTCAGATGAAACCAAAATAGAACTTTTTGGTAAAAACTCAACTCGTTGTGTTTGGAGGACAAAGAATGCTGAGTTGCATCCAAAGAACACCATACCTACTGTGAAGCATGGGGGGTGGAAACATCATGCTTTGGGGCTGTTTTTTTCTGCAAAGGGACCAGGACGACTGATCCGTGTAAAGGAAAGAATGAATGGGGCCATGTATCGTGGAGATTTTGAGTGAAAACCTCCTTCCATCAGCAAGGGCATTGAAGATGAAACGTGGCTGGGTCTTTCAGCATGACAATGATCCCAAACACACCGCCCGGCAACGAAGGAGTGGCTTCGTAAGAAGCATTTCAAGGTCCTGGAGTGGCCTAGCCAGTCTCCAGATCTCAACCCCATAGAAAATCTTTGGAGGGAGTTGAAAGTCCGTGTTGCCCAGCGACAGCCCCAAAACATCACTGCTCTAGAGGAGATCTGCATGGAGGAATGGGCCAAAATACCAGCAACAGTGTGTGAAAACCTTGTGAAAACGTTTGTTCTGTGTCATTGCCAACAAAGGGTATATAACAAAGTATTGAGAAACTTTTGTTATTGACCAAATACTTATTTTCCACCATAATTTGCAAATAAATTCATTAAAAATCCTACAATGTGATTTTCTGGAATTTTTTTCTCATTTTGTCTGTCATAGTTGACGTGTACCTATGATGAAAATTACAGGCCTCTCTCATCTTTTTAAGTGGGAGAACTTGCACAATTGGTGGCTGACTAAATACTTTTTTTCCCCACTGTATACACAAACATACAGAGTCACCCCCCACACACACACACACAGCCACGCACACACCTTCTCAGTTCTTGAAGGCAAACTATTATAAGATGTAGATCCCCTCTGTGCAGTGGGATCAGAGTGACTGAAGGTTTGTTTTCCAAAGTGTCCCAGTGATGATATGACAGTGTGTCTCTGATGTATGAGCTGCTTTCATCTCTTCATTAAGAGGAACTAGTCCCCTCTCCTCTCTCCTCTCCTCTCTCCTCTCCTCTCTCCTCCCCTCCCTTCTCCTCTGTGTTTGTGGTCACATAATCAGGGTGTGTCTCAGTGAAACCATTACTCTACTTTGGCTGACTGCTGAAAGCCAGGGAGTGGAGCACCTGTCTCCATTATCTTGTCTCCTCAGAAGTACCACCACCACACAGCTCTATTAGTTCATACTGCCCTGTATAGTTGGTGATGTTAATTAATACGCCTTGAGGCCACAATGTCTCAAAGTCACTGCTTCCTGAGATCTGCATAACCAAATTGATTATGCAAGGTTTAGATTATGCATACTGCATCTAGAATATGGAAAGTGAACTTGAATATCAGTAGTTGAAGCTGCTCTTTTGGTTTTGCCGTCTTATATCCAAGATGTCCTATGGGTTGATATCCTTTCAACTCTCTCACTTAAGTGTCGATGCAAACCCATTTGAATGCTTCCCCTAACACACAAGCACAGACACATCGAGAACTCTCTGCCGTCACTGCATAAAACTAGGAAATAATTCCTGTCCCATTCAATCACCGGCAATGAAATGGAAAAACCCCACAGATGAACCAGCCATTATCTGCATAATGAAATATTAAATGGAATCCATTGAATCACTGAAGGGCCCTATCAGATACAAGAGGTGGCCAATGGCCAATATTTTGAATCAATGATTAACTTCCTGACTGGAATCTCAATATGGAGAGACGTTCCAAAGTCAAATTAAATGTGCAAAAACTGTATTCTCCAACTGCTTAACAGTATGCATCATGCATGATTACTGGTACATCAAACCCTAGCGCATGTATCTAGCTTGGCTATGCTGCACTATCTCCTAATGTATAGCTTCCCTGCTGTATCCTGATAAATATTGACAGTATCCTGCATGGCCTCCAGATGTATTCAGCCTGATATGTCTATTCCACAGTTGGGAAAATACAGTATATCCCTGTGGCATCTTTCACAACATCCGTGTCAGTGACATTCAGCAGCAAGTAAACTACTCACATCCCCATCATCAATAATACACACGGTATTTCACATGTTTAATAGTTCACACGGCTCATTATTTAAGACTGCAGGAATATGTAATGGAACACACAGATTGGTACTACAGATCTTTTGAAAATGCGAAGACCATGCACGTACATACACGTGTACACACGCACACACACAGAGTGAATATAGACAAGGTCATAGCCCCAGTGAGCATTAGGCCATAGCCCCGGGGAACATTGTTAATGGGCTGTGTGCCTGTGGGAGGGGAGCATTGTTAATGGGCTGTATGCCTGTGGGAGGGGAGCAATGTTAATGAAATGTGTGCCTGTGGGAGGGGAGCATTGTTAATGGACTGTGTGCCTGTGGGAGGGTAACATTGTTAATGGGCTGTGTGCCTGTGGGAGGGGAGCAATGTTAATGGCATGTGTGCCTGTGGGAGGGGAGCATTGTTAATGGGCTGTGTGCCTGTGGGAGGGGAGCATTGTTAATGGGCTGTGTGCCTGTGGGAGGGGAGCATTGTTAATGGGCTGTGTGCCTGTGGGAGGGGAACATTGTTAATGGGCTGTGTGCCTGTGGGAGGGGAGCAATGTTAATGGGCTGTGTGCCTGTGGGAGGGGAGCATTGTTAATGGGCTGTGTGCCTGTGGGAGGGGAGCAGTGCTGTTGTCTAATGTGTGAAGAGGACGACTTCGTGGTCTGACCATGGGGGAGCCGGTCCTGTCAGCAGTGGGGTGATCCACTGTCACAGCACTGGCTGATCTGAAGGACAGGCACGTCTCAGTGACCTGACCAACACTATCTCTCTCTGGCTACGGCCTCTGGGACTGAGGTGTGATGAGGGCACCATGGCCCCATGGTCACGGTAATCAATCTTCCCCTGTCCTGTCCTGTCCTGTCCTGACAGGTGAGTGTCTCACACTGAATATGTGAAGATGAGCCTTCTGCTGCCCAGACCCTTTTCCTATAAGGAGTCCTGAGGGTGTCTCACACACCTGACAGACTGACTAGACACCGACAGACGACATACACACACACATACTGTACACACACACACACACCATAATGTAAAATCTTCCCCTGTCCTGCCCTGTCCTGGGCTGACAGATGAGTGACTGTCTCTGAGCCTGAATATAACAGGATGAGCTTGTCATTGCCGTTGCCACTGGCAGACCTTTTCCTAGGAGGTCCTGAGGGAGTCTCACGTCATACACACACGTCATCAATTCTAATGTCTCGACGATGGTCAGAGCGACGCACCTACTACGTTCATCTTGTCATATCTCGGCTCATCTTCAGCCATGATCATCAGAATTACAATACACTCAATATAACCACATATAATATAACTACGCTGTAACTAACTGCCCTAAATCAACTAAGTTTCTAAAACTCCAGGGCCAAGATTTATGTCTGTCAGGTCCAGGAAATCAAATCCAGTCTATAGTGGTGTGTGTTTGTGAGCCGCAATATCCACAGTCCAATATCCACAGAGAAAAGGTCTGAGGATGGGATTTGAGCATCGATTTTAGCTGCAGGTTTTTTGGTCTCAGTGAGGGATTTATATGGTTGAAAATGGAGAGAGAGAGAAGGAGAGCGAGAGAGAGAGCGAGAGAGAGAGATACAGAGAGAGAGAAGGAGAGCGAGAGAGAGAGCGAGAGATACAGAGAGAGAGATACAGAGAGAGAGAGAGAGAGAGAGATACAGAGAGAGAGAGAGAGAGAGAGAGCGAGAGAGAGAGATACAGAGTGAGAGAGAGAGATACAGAGAGAGAGAGAGAGAGAGAGAGAGAGATACAGAGAGCGAGAGAGAGAGCGAGAGAGAGAGATACAGAGAGAGAGAGAGAGAGAGAGAGAGAGAGAGAGAGAGAGAGAGAGAGAGAGATACAGAGAGAGCACAACAGCAGAAAAATACTAGAAAAACAAACATCTTCAATTTCTCCAGAATCCCAGACAGTACTGTAGAATGTGGAGAGACAGTGGTGTGGTGAGTAACAGCAGCACCTCCACAGCAACCCTTCCCTCTGAGTCGTTAGTCTTTAGCCCTACTCATTTGCATATCACCACATGATGCATGTGGGTCATGTGTAATTGCCGTGGAGGTTGATCGCTTGTCCTTGTGAATTTACGACAGGTGGACTCTCTCCCCCTCGTACATAGAGATCATCTGTAATCCCACACATAGTTAACGCCAAGCATTTTCTGGCACTTTTTTGTCTTTGCTAGAGTCAGGCGGCTATAACAACATTGTTCCTATCACCCCCACTAGCTTCATCATTATGCTCTCTCAGCCCCAGAGAAGATTCGGATGCTAATTAATTTCCATTTTCCTTTTTTTCCTAGCGTGTGAAGATAAAATATTTTGTTTTAATCACAGCCCAAACTGAGCTCTGCTGAGCAGCCACAGAGTCCATGGGTTATAAAAACCTGCATATCCATCACACAGAAAGCTGTAATGGGAGAAGTCTAATGGTGGTGGTGCTCTCTGTGCAGAAGGAAGCAGTGGTCCATGTCGCACTGGGGAGACGGCCCAACCTGCCAGTCTGCTAGACTGGAGAGAGGCAGCCTGCCTGCAGCAACTCTCTCACACACACACCCACACATGAACATGTACGTTCACGCACGCACACACAGACACACAAACACACACACTGCAATGACTCTTAAAAGTCAATGTAAAAATACCTGCCCGACACACACACAAAGTCTCAGTCAGTGTCAGAGGAGGAGAAGAGGAGGAGAGGAGAAGAGGAGGAGAGGAGTGACTCTCTGATGTGTCTGTCCTGTGTGCACAGCAGGCCTACTATGATCAGAGTGTAGTCCTGTGAAGAGCTACATCAGACCAGTCACCTCTGCCTGCCATAGAGGGAGCATGTCTTTATTCAGCTCACAAGGTCCTTATTATTCTGTGGCACTACGCCAGAGACAAAGCTGTACTAATAGACTTATATACTGTACAGACAGTTTTCCACTCCAACCCCCTGAACCCTGGTTCTACAGTATTGCTGGTCAGTGTCTGTCAGATGTCAGCCTGCAGTCTGTCTGCTCCATCTCTGGACCATAGAGAAGCAGGTCTCAGAACAGCATGTCTCAAGGAATGTCTCAAGGAATGTCTCAAGGTATGTCTTCAAGGAATGTCTCAAGGAATGTCTTAAGGAATGTCTCAAGGAATGTCTCAAGGTATGTCTCAAAAGTATGTCCTCACTTGCTACGCTCTGTGCTTACTGTTGTTAACTGAAGTATTTTCTGTGCTGAGCTCCTTTGTGACAGCTGTAAGCCTGCGCTCTGAGCCTGTGCTCTCCCAGTCTGCCTGTGCTGTGTGATGAGGGCCTGTGTGATGAGGGCCTGTGTGATGAGGGCCTGTGTGATGAGGGCATGTGTGATGAGGGCCTGTGTGAGCGTGCTGCTCTGAGCAGAGCAGAGCAGACAAAGCGTGAAGCCACACAGACAGACATGGGGCCCTCAGAGAAGCTGCACCTGGTCCTGGGCCTCTCTCAATACTGCTCCCCATTACGGTGTCAAGCTGCATCACATCTGCTGCTTCCCCTACAACACCCCCTCATCCACCAACCCCAACCACTATCCCTAGAACTGTTTGTCTGTCTGCACGCATCAATGACTACCTTCGTGTCTGTCTTTCTGTGTGTCTGTCTGTCTGTCTGCCTGTCTGTCTCACTGACACAGGTTGAGAGCTTCAAGTTCCTTGGTGTCCACATCACCAACGAAACTATCATGGTCCAAACACACCAAGACAGTCGTGAAGAGGGCACGACAAAGCCTATTCCCCCTCAGGAGACTAAAAAAGATTTGGCATGGGTCCCCAGATCCTCAAAAATTCTACAGCTGCACCACCGAGAAGCATCCTGACTGGTTGCATCACCGCCTGGTATGGCAACTGCTTGGCCCTGACCGCAAGCACTACAGAGGGAAGAGCGCACGGCCCAGTACATCACAGGGGCAAAGCTCCCTGCCATCCAGGACCTCTATACCAGGCGGTGTCAGAGGAAGGCCCTCAAAATTGTCAAAGACTCCAGTCACCCTAGTCATAGACTGTTCTCTCTGCGACCGCACGGCAAGCGGCACCGGAGTGCCAAGTTAGTCCAAAAGACTTCTCAACAGCTTCTACCAAGCCATAAGACTCCTGAACAGCTAATCATGGCTACCCGACTATTTGCACTGCCCCCCCACCCCATACTTTTACGCTGCTGCTACTCTGTTAAGCATTTATCATAGTCACTTTAACTCTACCCACATGTACATATTACCTCAACTACCCAACTAGCCGGTCCCCCGCATTAGACTATGCAACGGTACCCTGTATATATAGCCTCCCACTGTCACTTTATTCTATTGTATATATAGCCTCCCTACTGTCACTTTATTTTTACTTCTGCTCTTTTTTTTCTCAACACTTTTTTGTTGTTGTTTTATTCTTACTTTTTTTTGTTTAAAATAAATGCACTGTTGGTTAAGGGCTGTAAGTAAGCATTTCACTGTAATGTCTGCACCTGTTGTATTTGGCGCATGTGACCAATAAAATTTGATTTGATTTGATTTGATTTGATTTGACTCCCTTTCTGTCTCATTGTCAGTTTGGTCATCTGTGTACTGGCCTGTCTGTCTCCCTCATTGCCCACTGGTCTATCTCTCTGTCTGGTTTTGAAACATCAGTGTATCTGTGTGTCTCTGCCTCACTCCTGTGTGTCTACCTCTGCTTGTGTATGTATCTGTGTCTCCCTGTCCCCTTCCCTAGCCCCCTCTCTGTGTGGCTGATTCACTCACCGCTCATGTATCTGACTTCATTATTTTAAGCACTTTGCTGTTTGCCATTGCGATCATGACGCACAGCATGGCCCCCGGCCGTGGAGCAAACAAATAAACATCGGCGCTGCTCGCCTTATGACTAACTTCCCCTGTAAGGATCCTGACCTCAAGAAATTAAACATCACTGGAGAGGTTCTGGAGTGAGAGAGGAGGAATGGAGGGATAAGGAGAACGGAGGGAGAGGGGAGGAGAGTGATGAGGGCCAGCCTTCCCTCTCCCCAGGGCCCCCTAGGGGCTCCCGGCAGCTGAATACAGGGCAGTAGAGGACCGTGCAAAGAACCAGGCCCAATTTCATTACACACATCATTGACCCCCACAGCAGAGACACTGAATGAGGAAAAACCATGACAACACTAACGGAAGGTAGCTGGCTGACGACAGAGTCGTGTCCTTTTGAGCTAACAGAGAGGAGGAGTGCTTTTGGAAAGAGCAACAGTGTAATTTAATATGTTGGGTTATTGCATAGACCAGGGAGTACAGTAATAGTGATGATATAGTTCTCGTTGGGAACGGAGTGCACACTGAAGTATATAAAACAAGCCA
Source organism: Coregonus clupeaformis (assembly GCF_020615455.1). Taxonomy (NCBI): domain Eukaryota; kingdom Metazoa; phylum Chordata; class Actinopteri; order Salmoniformes; family Salmonidae; genus Coregonus; species Coregonus clupeaformis. Next base: position 1,793 of record NW_025534515.1, on the reverse strand, counting down.
TTTAGGCCACAAATGTTTGAATTAAGTGCTCTGCAGGCAAATAACCAGATAACCTGAGAAGATTTCAGTTCTTCCTTCAAAGTGCAATTTTATTCCCTAATGCATGGGTTAGTACAGTTAAAACGCCCAGGCAGTTAAGTGGGGTTACCAGGAAGCCAATGCACCAGAGATTGTGCTCACTGACTCAGTTCCAATCACAGAAGGCCAGACACGGAGCACCGGTTCTGAACACCTCGCCTGTTTCAGCTATTGTCATGAGTGTTATAGAAGGAATCAGGCGCAGGAGGGTAAATCACCGAATACAGAGTTAATTCCGTCATACACAATTGCGCTAGATATCGACACACGAAAACAGGCACAGGGGAAACTATCTACCCTGGCAATACACGGTACGGGATACTCCAACAATATACAGGCACTTGGGAAATATCTACCCTGGCAATACAACGTGCTACACTACTCTCACAATAAACAATCACCCACAAGGACAAGGGGGGCAGAGGGAACACTTATACACGGACTAATGAGGGGATAAGAACCAGGTGTGTGTAATTGACAAGACAAGACAAATGGAATGATGATATATGGAGCGGCAGTGGCTAGTAAGCCGGTGACGACGAACGCCGAAGCCTGCCCGAACAAGGAGGGGAGGCAGCCTCGGCGGAAGTCGTGACAGCCATAGTGCTTCCTGGACACGTCATTTGACTCAAATGAAATGAGTGACAAAACCGGTCTGATATGCTGATTTGGGCTGGGACTGATAAAGTTAACTCAATTTTCATTAGATGTACATTAACACTCACAGCCTGACTGGCCACTGATGGCTCATCTAATGCCTCACAATGGAGCTGCACTCATTCCTTATTACTGCCAACCAATGCATTTCTACCGTCTGTTTGCTGACGATCGCTCTAAACCGAGTCAAACCTCAATTGACTTCACATGAAATGTAATTCTAATATACCTAATACGGTCTGTGACTTACACTTACTGTCAAGTCAACCAGACAATCCAATATGTGTCATCAAATGATAGGCATATAGGGAAATCAAATGCAGCTGTGTGACTGTCATAACCGGTTGTTGTAGTAAACAACAAATAGCACGATAAGTTTCATATACAGTAAGCCTCTGTAATAGTCTCTGATCTAATGAAAAATATATAACACTACACAGAGTATGAAGATGTTATAGTGTGTGTATGTGTGTGTGTTTGACAAGCATTTGATGAGGACACGTATTCTTACAGTTTAGGTGAGTCTTTGTCACGGTTCTCTAAGACCGAACCCAGAAGCAGACCAGGACAAGGTGAGTTGAACAAATGAGAGTGTTTATTTACAGATAAAAGATGCAGAATAGTCCAGGAGACGGAGCGGGTGGCGGAGATGAGTAGGTGGTGGTGAAGTGGCAGATGAACTGATGGCACGGCAGGGGTTGGGTGAAGGTTCCGGGAGAATGACTGTAGACAGAACAAACGGAGGTAAGTACAAGGCAGGTCAACAAGGTGCAAAAAAACAACAAAACTAACGCTAGTACTCTGAGGCTGATACGCTGGCAAAGCATACTGTTTATGGCTAACGATCCGCAGGGAATGGATGTCAGGTCAGAGCTTATGAAGGGGTGATGATCAGGACCAGGTGTGCGAAGCTGATGAGAAGCAGGTGCGGGTAATCGAGAGATCACCCCCTAGCAACGCCGCCCGGCAACCGGACAGGGTGCTGCTCAGGCACCTCGGGAAACAGGAGATACAGAGCAGAAAAACGGCAACACAGGCAGGAACAGACTCAGGACGCA